>NW_019722429.1:681576-759487 GCF_002891405.2 Cryptotermes secundus | reverse complement strand
CGCTCGCAATAGCCACAGGAACTTTGCTGCAAGACAGGCATATGTAACGATGACTTAGCGCTCTTAAACTCGTGTGTCATTAAATACAGTTCTCCTGACAACAGGCCAGCGAAAAATCTAACAATCTACAGCAAAACCATCAATTATTATGGGCGTTATAACATAGGTGTGCAGCTGGACGAAACATACACGTCGAACCCCCCCAGACGATTTAAATACCTGACGAAACATACACGTCAAACCACGCTGAACGGTTAAGAACACACATATGGATTCCAAATCTTAATTCTTGTGTTACACATTAGTTTCTTTGTCACTGATTTTCATCACATAGATCAATTGGTGATGTCTTCAAAATGGTGAGAAATGTCAAAGAAGTGAATCCATACCATCTTCCTGTTTTGCTCTTTGACAAATTGGTGACTTCACGTCCTACTTCAAGCTTCGTATCCCACTTGTTCACCCTTATTAATGTGTAACACTTTTTAACTTCAACATGCAACGCAGTCAGAAAAATGTCCAACTATTCACTATCAAAGCAACCCAATGCAGTAGGAAATAATTACTGGACTAAAGAAATTCAGGTGGCATCATGTAATGTGTGTTTCTGATTGTCTAACTAAAGGACCAGGAGCCTGAGGCCATCTAGTCACACAAAATGTGATCATAAAACACTGAGCCCTGCTACAATTGTATTATTTCTTTTTTATTTCGCTTAGTGGGGGGTGGAGTCATACTGGGTCCACTCGGCATGGCAGCCACTGATTGGCCTATTGTAGCTTGCCCCAGGTGATAATGATGATAGAGAATTTGGTGGAATGAAGATTGGCAGGGGAAACCAAAGTACTCTGAGAAAACCCGCCCCCAGCGCCACTTTGTCCATCACAAATCCCACTTGACCAGACCTGGAATCGAACCCGGGCCATGGTGGTGAGAAGCCAGCGACTAACCGCTTGAGCTATGGTGTGGTCTGTTTGTCATGCTACAACTGTAACCTTTTGAGAAATTGGCCAATGTTTTTCCATCGCTTTAGGATGTCTGCACGTCCACGGTGCATTTCAGCTGCATGGCAGGCATGAGAGTTGCATTAATGGTACTTTTATGGACTTCTAGCTGTAAATAATATGGGAAGCAAAATTGTGTGTACAGTTTACTCCAGAGATAACAGTTGTAGCAAGTTAGTTGCATTTTATGACAAGCTTGAGAGGAGCTCTTGATTTCTGCAAGATTTTTTCATATACTGTGAAACCAAGATATAATATGAATTGGATGTAATTCAGACATTATTAGAGGAATAAGCATCATATGCACCATTGATTTCTTAACAGGAAGAAAACTAGTATAAAACAGACTGAGTGCTTCCTAATTAATTGCTACCATTTTCTCACAACTGTTTGCACTCACTGTATGCAAATATTTGCATCCTCAGTTTTTTATGGCTAGCAGTCCATGATGGTCCTGTTAACACACTTGCCCCTGAACTTCCCTGTAGTCCAGTAGCTTGTTTTATTGTGTGTTTTGTCACGAACTGAACATTTTGCTGTGATTGTGTGCGAATTAAAAAGCATTGAGCCCCAGTTGTGACAAAACTGAAGAGATAGGCTTGAATGTGAAACTTGAAGTACCGGTTCTCACGGTCTCTTCATCTGCAGATTTCCTATATTTTTCCTTCTACCCTCAAGATGGAGGCGATACGTTCCTCCAAAACGTCGTTTAATACCACATATACACAGTGCCAAATCCCAGAAGACTGCTTTCTTCTTGAAGTAATTCATTTGTGTGAAGTCAGCAGGTCATCAAAAAGCAAAACTGGAAAACAATTGGTATTATTTATATATCAAACAAAAGTAAAATATAGTTTGCTGTTATATGTGATGGAAGAGCAGTGATATAAACAGATATGGAATGCGGAGAATGAAGATTAGGATTATATACTGACTAATAAATCCAAGCAAACTAATATTGTTCCTTTTCTTCATGGGTATCTACTGGTGTCACTGTGTGGTGAACATAATGAGATGGTACATCTCCTACCACTGTAATATTAGGCTCCACAACTACATGTTGTGTGGATCCTATCCAGCTCTGTTTTAAAGATAGTGGTTTTCATTACAAGTGCAGTAATTTAGGTATGCTTATTTGATTGTGTTAGCAAATTAAGCAGGTATGAGTTTATATGCAGGTTTTTTTCCCCTTCTCCCTTGGCACTACAGCCCCAGTGGGCCTAGGCCTACCTCCATGAACTCCATTCACTTCAGTTTTTCTAGATCTTACACATACGGTAGGACTCCTTGGGTGAGTGATCAGCTCGTTGCAAGGCCTCTACCTGTAGACAAACACAGAAAAATGCACACAAACATCCATGCCCTGCGCGGAATTCGAAGACACAATCTCGGCTTCCGAGCGAGCGAAGACAGTACATGCCTTAGACCGTTGGCTACCGTGACCGGCTTATGTGCAGTTTACATGCCGCTATCATAACACAAATTGTACAGTTAAGTACAAGGGCTAATTCATAACCATCTCTTACACACACAATGGCAAAGATTTGTGTGTATTCCTATCATGGCATTTAGAACAGACCAGAACATAGTGTACATATGCAAGTATGGTGCAGTTTTAATTGCATGTTAACATTTCTTTGCGTGTGCATATATGTACATGCAAAGAATTATGGGTCAGAATGTGATACTGACTTGTGGTCCTGCAGCATAATGTGTGTGGGACTTTGCTCAAAAAGGGTGACTCCTGACCATCAGTTGGTTACAAGTAGAAGAGATTTTTTTTAATTTAACGAAAACCTTTGACCTTTTGATTGAGGTGACACTAAAAATGAAGATAATGTTGATTTATTCTTAATTGTTTTCTTTTTCTCTGGAAGCCACTTCAAAACATGAGAAATATTGTTGTGTCCTCATTTTTTTAACCTTTAGTGCTATATAGTATTAGAGGTAATTGGGAATTAATGGGGGCTCTTATAGTTACATATTTAAACTCCTTTACATACATATATATTAACAGTATCCATTAGAGCAAAAATTTTGGCAGAGATATTAAATTCTCATAATATTACTGTTGTACTGTGTTGCTTTAAGAACTTGTTACTGCTAATGACTTATGTGACTCTAATGTTGTTGTTACAATCCCTGTTTGTTCTGCTGTGGTTAGAGTTCCATGTTTTTACTCTGAACTTCTATCCAGAAATTTTTGGATGAATATAAGTAATTACGTAATTTACTTCTCCATGTAACACCTCTTCTGCCACACCCTGCTCTATATACAGGTGTCCCAGGAGAAATGGACCAAACTTCGGGAGGGTGTTCCTTATGTTAAAGTATGCCGATATAACCCAAAACACCTGTGTCCAAAGTTGAATGGTTACGGAGATAATGGCCAGAGAAGTGTCAAACTTTGACGGGTGTTACGCACTTGTTGATTAAAAAATACATATTAAAACTGGCAGGAATATGTGGATTCTGTAATGTTAATAATGTACGTAACATCAAACTAACTTGTGAGTGACATGAAGCCATAAAATTGAAGTACAAAATACTCGCTCACCATGTCATAATTGTCCTTAGGGTTTCCAAGCACTATGCATGACACATGACTGGCAAGCGCTGGCGTAACGTGACTGACTGCGCTATAAGCAGACCACATAAGTGTATTAATCATACATTCACGGAAAATCTCTTTTGGAATTTCGTGTCCATTATCTCATGTGGATTATTATGGGACCATGTATGCACATTTCGTAAATTATTTACACTCTCCAGGGTAAAAGAAGCCTCATCACTGAATAAAATGACGCTTAACAGTTCAGGATGAGCTTTTTATCCAGTGGCACAAATCCATACGCTGTGCATGGTCGCCTGGTTCCAGATGTTGTACCCTTTGATCATGCTAAGGATAACTCTTCATCATGTAAAGTTCACCACACCTGTATACGTGATGAGCCGATGCGAGAGGCCATTCTACGAGTGGACAGACACGGACTTCTCTGAACCATCTCAAGAATGTTCTCTCATATGTCTATCATTCGTACATCCTCCCTTTCAGAGTGCACAGAAACACTCGGAAGAGAACCAGTATCACGCAATGTCTGGTGAATTCTCGTAAATACACTTTGAGATGGAATCCTTTGATCGGGAAAACGCCTTTGGTATTCTTCAACAGCAGCACGTGCATTGCCACCGCAAAATCCACACACAAAATGCATATCACAATACTCCACGTGTGAAAACACAAGAGGCATTTCAGCAACTCATCACACAACTAATCACGACCCCACCACAACGTACACTGTAGGTAGCACATGAGCTTACGGCTAGTGTGAATCACGACACTCAAGGACAAACAGATAACGAGGTCTCAGCTGACAGGTATAGTGCGTGGACCCGCCAGAAGGCCACACTTTTCTCGGGCCATTATCTCTGTAACCGTTCAACTTTGTACATAGGTGTTTTGGGTTATATCGGCATACTTTAACGTAAGGAACACCCTCTGGAAGTTTGGTCCATTCCTCCTGGGACACTCTGTATAACAGTTGAAACAGGCATGTCTCTAGGCATCTTCTCAGCTTACCAGGTACAGGAATGGCAATCCCCAGATGTCTGTAGGAAGGTAGCCAGGCATAGACAGTTCAGGAAAAGGAAAGTGGTACTGTGGAGGTAGTCACAGTCGTACGTATCCATACACTTGTTGGTGCTGGTGCATGTGCTGGATTACAGTCAAAGTAATACTGGATTCTCTGTCACCTTTGAGATATTCTGTTTGGTTGTTAAATGCCATATGGAGTTAGTATCTTGAAATGTGGGCCATCAGGTCCTGTTGTTCACTATAACTCCACATGGAGGAAGTATGTTCTTGTTGAATGCAGTGGTTTGGCAAAGTGCTATTTTGTATGAATTACGTAAATTAGAAATAGTTGCTCTTTAACTCAGTTAATTCATGCAATAGAAATAGAGAACTTTATCTTGTGCATGAATGCAACAGAATTTTATATTAAATACATCTCTAGTTATTTTTTTTTAATCCTAAGATATCTCTTTAGAACTGGAATTATTGATTTAGAGTGCACAGTTTGTGTGTAAGTGTGAAGCCACTGTTTATCCTTATGTAGAGTTTCTGTGCCACTTCACAGTCCCTGAATAACAGTAAGGCTATACGATGCCATTGCCCAAATGTTCCTTCCATATCTCTGGACATCATTCATTGTCTCTATTGTAATATTGTTGTCTATCATTCTTGTTTGTAAAACCCTTCCAACCAAGATAGGGCATGGCCAGAATGGCTACTGCTCTATAGGGTAACCAGATGAGCATGCCTGTAAGATAATTATTTTTATTGTACCTTATTTCTTGTTCTTGACTTATTTCTAAACTCCCAAGAGTGACTGAGTAGCAGAAAGAATGTTGTGCCTTCATCAATTAAAAACTGAGAAGAGAGAAAGTCTGGGAAGAACTAATCACCTACTTTCCTTTGATACAACATGGACCACATAGAAAGTGACACCTCTGGCAGTTATTCGTTGCCGCAGGAGTATTTACCAGGCTTGCAGAGTTACTGGGTTTTCTTGACTTTGTCAGACTTGCACAGATTCTCATTAGGTATGACGTTCGCTACGTAGAAAACGACGCATCCAACAATTCTTCTTTGTTTCGTGTATTCATTGCCGCAGGAACACGTTTACCATGTCATTGGCTAGCAACGATAGGAGGGGTACACATACAGACACCGATTTATGAAGTATGCCATTAAAATGGGCTCAGTTGTCATAATATACATACCAAGTTTCAGAAAGATTGTTTCAAGCAATTAAAAGTTGATAAAGAAGGATACACAGACAGCATGGTGATCACATAAGCCACTTTTATTTTTTCAAAATAAGGAAAATAGGCTGAAATGTGTGCTGGTGTTGCAGAACTTAGCAGTATTATCTTACAGGTGAATCCAAACATACACCTCACCTCCCTTTCTGGTGAGGAGCAGCTGTTACTTTTCGACAGCACCAGTGTTGATTTACTGCTCATTAATTTGGTTCTCTTGTTACTTGTACATAGACAGGCTGACTTTCTGACATTCAGGGTGGGTGAAGGAGGGGAAGTTGTCATAAATGTAATTGAGTTTCAGTGGGACTAGCCTATGAAGTATGTGCTGGATGCCTTATTGCAGTCCGTACTATGTGTATGGTCTTGCATTACGTTACAGGAATATGTTGGATTCGAAGTTCTCACATGGTGGCCATGAAGCATGCTGTCTTATGTGTTGTGATGCCTAATAGTCTAGTAGAAGCTGATCACCATTTTGGAGGAACATGCTCCTTCTTCATGGTTGAAGATATTCTAAACAAGCTGAATGAACTAACTGGTTACTTCATGGTTATTGTATGCTTGTCACACTTCTCATCCATGAAGATGGAGGTGATACATTCCTTCAGAACGTCCTTAAAATTCTACCAGACTACACAGATGACATCCCAGAAGATAGCATTCTTCTTAAATAATTAGATCCAAAGAGCAGACTCCTTTGTGAAAACTTGTCTTCATAGAATATTGTGGATTTAGTTGCATAATTTACACACACCGTCTTCAAGACAAGGAATTAAAAAAAAAATGTTGTGTTTTTAGTATGTTCCCACACCCCAGTCAGTCCATGGAAAGCTGCCCTCTGCCATTTGCAAAATCTGTTAGGTTTCTAAGAATGACATTAAAGAGCCACTTGGCGTTGGAATTACGCCTCTAGCAACTCTGGTTGAAATGTCAGACCGAACTGTAAAGCTTCACCAGTACGAGGCCTTATGGCTTGATTATGGAACTTTTTATCTATGTTGATCAGGAAGGTCTGGTCTGTTAGTGATCTCATCCATCACTCTGGCATGTGTCTTACTACAAGCACCTTTCAAACAACTAGAGTTGGAAGTCTGGGGAAGTTGCATTTGCCATTTGGTGGGAAACCTTGTGTAGTTACACCACAAAACTGAGCACTCAAGAAGCTTCCCTCCTATGGAGCAGTATACCAGCTGTCTCTCCAAACAAGATACATGCTCAGTACCAAAGCAGTAACCCATTTCAGATGAAAGCCTGTGAATTACTCCCCCCCCCCAAATTGCCAGTTCAGACATTTCATTAAAGTGAAAGTAAGTTGCAGTAGACTGTATAATGTATATATGATTGTAGGTTTAATTTTTATTGCATTGAAAGAGGCTTTTTGGAGCAGGAAATGTCAAAAATTGGCGTGTTCTCTTCTGCTCCGGCATCTCAAACTTTGGAAAGCACTGCCTTAGGCCTAAACGCAAGGTTAATAGGAATAAAGATCAACTTTAGAGTAGATTCAAAATGCATGGACATTGATCCCCACATTGTGAGTGCAGTTCCATAAGAAAATCATTGATAGGCTCATTTTCTTGTTTATGTGGTACAATGGTGACCTAGTGAAAGTGCTGTTTTGCATTGTTTGTTGAGGGGCTTACCCTGACGTTACTGAATTGTTTGTGGCAGCACAGTGGGGCCTCCTGGAGAGTGAAGTGCTGCTCATGGGAGGGATGGATTGTCTAGGCATGCATGGTAAGACAGGGTTGCCTTGAATGTATTACTTTTGGGGGGAAACAGAGCAGCACAGTCTTCTGTTAAAAGGAATGGAAGAAAACAAACCATTGAAATTCTTGTAACTTCCAAAAACTTGTTATTCATATGTGAATGATTTCAGAATATAGAAGGTAGGGCACATATTGGAATTTCAGCCTAATAAGACACCAGTAGCAGTTTCTATGCTCACAGCAAGGACCTGAAAGAATGGTGAACAAGTGTATTTGGTACTTGTAAATTCTGAGTTGTAAACATATACTTCTTATGCACGCAGAAAGTGGAATTGAAACAAAAGGATCTTGTCTGCATTTCTAGTTAGCAAATTCAGCAGTGTGTGGTGAAAACACCTGTTCATCTGCATTAAGGAAGTGGTTTCTCTTGTCCTCTACATCCTGTTTCCTTTTAATAGCCTCTTACATTTATACTAAATTTAGCATGATGATCCATATAAGCATGTGGTGGCCAGTCTTTCCCCATCAGTTTGACTTCATAAAGTTGTTTTACTGTTTGTCACTGTTAGGGCCCCCATGAGTAACTTTAAAGGCCTTGTTGTTTAGTTTTTAATTGATCATCAGATGTTTCAGACTACATTCTTTTTCTTGACTTCTGTCATCTCAGAGTAAGGGGATTTTAAATTGCCTGGTACTGCAGGACTAGCAGTCAGATTTTAATTTTGGTTTAATGATGTTAGCATAAACAAAGCAGTGTTCAGCTGAGTGGACTGCATGCACTATTACAGTAGCAGAATACATGCAAATAAATGTTAAATAATTCTAAATCTTTGTGACAAATATGGTGAATTTTATAAATTTGAAAAGTTCATGGGCTTTGGAATTTCATCACCTCTTAAATGCTTCTGAATAATAAAGCGAATTTCATCTTTGCTTTGGTTTATGTTCAGACTCTTATTTTCTATATTAAGTCAGCGCATGCATTTTAAATGAAAGTGCCCAGAAAAAAGAAATGCAGCTGCTGCTTGCTTCATATTTATTGAGCAAGTTGATGTGATCAGACTGCCACTCATTGCTCTCCAACCTGTCCTGTCCCATTTTGCATGCATGTGGTATTAAGTGAGAGACAAAGTGCCTCTTTGATACAGGGTGTTTGTAGCTCATTGTGTCCAGAAGGTGGGAATTCTTTGAATGTTTGTGATAAGAATTTAATAGGCCTCATGTTGCTTAAGAGGAGTGTCTTTCAAAACATGTATTGAAGGCAACTGAAGAAACAGCCAGATTCAGCTACATGTTCAGAACTTTGCTAGTGGCATTTATATCTGACGTCAGCATGTAAATACCAATAAAATCACTCGTCCACTGAAACATACGCGTAATGCACAGCTAAAGTAAGAAACCAACTTGCCATTGAAGTATTGCTACAAGTAAGCAATAAAATATATTTCCAGAGGCCTCGTGGAGAATATGCAGTCATTAAAGACTTTTTAATTCTAGAACTAGGTACTTAGTAATTCAGAGCTATAAAATTGTTTGTGTGTGTATATTTCTCTATAAAAGCGAAGTCTATACTTGCATTCAACCCAAGTTCCTGCCTTTTAGTCGCATTTGAGGATAGAATGGAGCACAATTGTTCATAATACAAAGGTATTACATACATATTCTTGAGGCGATTGCTGTCTCTGGTGGCAGATAGCTTAAAGTGAAACTTTTTGGTGGGTAGTGAAGAAATAACTGATGTCCACTCTTGGGCAAGTTGAGAAGGGGCTGTATTGGTATGAAAAGAGGGTCAGAGCAAAAGTATGCTAAAATATAGGCAAGAGCACTTACTGATAAAATTGTTGGATAAATGAAATATCTTGGAATTCATGAGTGGGTTAGAATTTCTTATCTAGAGTCTGAGCCTGTAATACTGTTTCCTTATAAATTTTATAGTCTCACCTGTACATCTGTACATAGAATCACATACCATCAATATTTTCACATTAGTAGTCTGACGTGTTCTGCTGAAAATGAATGCTGGTTGTAAGTAGTGAATGGGACCAGTGGTATGAGGAGTGGCCAGAAATTTCAAAATTTACATGAATTTTCAAAACTTAAAAGTTAATGCTTCATGCTCCTTTCATTTTTCTACTGAAATTTGTAAATGAATACTGAATAATTTTAGACACTCAGATTTTAAATTCTTCCATTTGCAGATCCGACTCATATTCTGTAATCCCGGGTGAAGACGATCGGATGAGACACTTTCTCAATATTGTTATTCCTACTTTTGGTTGTCTGCAAATCCCCACTCCACTCTGAGGGCTCGTCCAGGGTGAAAGAGGCAGTGCAACAGAGCGAGCGATTGATTCCAAACATAAAAAAGAACAGAAAAAATAAATCATTATAAAAATAAATAAATCAGTGTGCACATTGACTGGAAAAAAAGCAAAGTGTGTGCGATCGATGAGCGTGCGAGCGAGCGTGCACGTGTAGTGTAGTAGTGACTGACTGCTGGGTGTGAGAGGAGGGACGCATATGCTGCCATGCGCGAGTGTGCTGTGCTGACTGCTGCGTGCGTAATGAAGACTTCGGACCGACGGACGCAACGCAACATGACCAAACTGCCGGAAGGCAGGTGAACGAACAAAGCAGGGCAGTATGAGGAGGGATGGAAGAAGATGTGTGAGGATCGCATGAGACAGATTCCAATTCACCAACGCATTTTAATAGAAAATGGAAAGAACTTGTCTACCGCCTTAAAGAAAATTCCCATTCGACACATGTCAATTTTTCCTCTGCTGAATATTCGGCACATGTGTTTTTTCTTGCTCAGGAAATTGTATAAACTTTTTAAAATGATGTTTTCCAGCTGAGGGAAAGAAGGTAATGTTGCAGTGCAACTGACATATCCTACTGGTCAAGTTTTTTTTTACCAAGAGTTGAAGTGCTTTGCCAACTAAATAGAAAGGCACTTCACTCTGTTACCAGTACTAATTGTGTATTATTTCAGATGTTGAAATTCCAATGATTGAAGTGCCTTTAGAAAAAAATAAAGATGGTGTGGATCTTTGTTTCCATTGGCTCAGACCTAATTGAGATATTGGAGAGCCAGTTATTAAAATTGTAACCCATTTGTATAGGTCAGGTCAGTTCCCTGCCTTGGCCAGACTTCAGGGGTAAGTAAAAAGTATTACGCATTTAGTTTCCAAATTTAAGAATCATGAAATTTAAACTAACAACCTCATTTATTGTAATGTATTATCATATTTTTGTAAACTTTGTTTATTCGATTTAGTCAAGTGTTTTGTGTATGATATTGTTGAAATTTCTTCCAATTTTGATGTTACGGATGTTTATTTTATTAATTTACATCATTTGTCTTTTCCAAGATATGGGATATTGTAACATAAGAAGATGGTGTGAATGTGTGTGTGTGAGGTCACTGATTTATTCCAGCTGATGTTTGTTGTAGTAACAACCACTGGTAATCCTCATTTCAGGTGACTTCACTAAATATGAATCCAAGGTAACTTACTGACCTGAACCAAAAAGAAAAACAAAAAACTGTGATATGAGGAGGTCTGTTCAAAACAGCTGCAGAATTGAGTTTAGGCAGTGAGGTGCAAGATATTGCAGCTACTTTTTGAAAACATCTGTTAAGGCAGCCATTAGTGCAGTCTTTGATGCAGTGGCTTGGTGCAGACCGCCTCATCTATACCTGACTGATGTGTGATAATTGCGTCCCTGTGTGCCTGTGAATAAATCACATGCCAGCCGAAGTGTGTTCACAACCCTTCCAACGGCATGGAAGTACGTAATCTGCATTGTATCAATGAGCTACTTGTATTGTATGCTTGTGAGCATGAGAGTGTGTGAATGTTTTAAACTTGGCATTAATATGTATAAGCAGTTCTGTTCCCAGCAACAGGAACAACAGACTGCGTAAACTTGGTGATTCTTTCTAGTTGTGAGAGCGAATGCTGGTGAAAGTGTGTGTATGTGTTAATTGTGTGCCATGACAGAGTTAGTGTGCAAGCTTGTTTTGTCCCACCCATTAATTCTGTGTTCCTGCAAGTAAACAGCCTTCCCTAATGTGGCCACTAAAAAGAATCCTTATCCCCAAATCCTATGCCTGTTGCTACTGCTGCTTGTTTAAAAGCCAATGATTATTAAGAAAAATCCCTAGGTTTAATTATATAAGTTATGTTATTGATACTAAACATATTCTTGACCATCACTCGAATTTGTTATTCTGAAAGTGCATCATAAAAATAAGATGAAAACATGTTGGCAACATTCTGTAGCCTAATTATTGAGAGAGAATTTTGGAATACTCCAATGCACTTTTTTTCGTAGGGTAATAAGACATAGTTCTGTAATGCAGATGAATAAAAATTATCTTGAAGAGTTAGATGTATTTGAAGTGTTGATGTGTTGTCATTTTCTTATATACGGTCTTCCAGCAGATGCTGTCTTCATTTCTTATGGGTTCATCAGGAAGTGTGTTGGCTGTAGTAGTTAAAAGTAATTTAAATTTATGTAACGTGCAATAACATTTTCACCTCACAGCAATTCAGCTGTTGGCTTGCATTGCAACCCCCCTTTTTCTGTGCGCTAGTGTTTGGCATTATTTCATTGTGAAGACATGAATAGCAAACCATCTACATACATCCAAGGAGTCGCAAAAGGTAGCAGCATACTCAGATTTTGTCTTGTCATGTATTAACTATCCAGCCTTGGTTGGGTATGTTAGCCTGGACAAAGTACCGGTAGATCAATCATGGATACAGCATGAAATATAAAAAACATATTTCTTGAATTGCATCTGAACAAGCCAGTATGTAACACAGTCTGAGAACTGTGCATCAGTTCATATTTAAAGACTTAAAACAAAATTATGAGATTAATAAAATAAAAAACAAACTCCATGGTTTTAGTCCACAAGCAAACTATACTGACCGGGTGACAGCTGCTTGTCGGCAAAGTTAGTGAGATTACATATGGCAAATAAATTATAAAACTCCATTTTAATTGTACAGTAATTATAAATCGGCTTTTGAAGCAACTATATTGAGGGCACATGTTAACATCTATATTTCAGATACAATTTCTGACAGTTCTGTGTACATTGGTAGGGTCGTGGTCAGCAAGTTTACACACCAGCATCATAATCAAATTTCAATTCCTGACAGTGTTATTCTTGGTGAATAATGAATATGCTCTAATATGTAGTCTTCACAGAATTGGATAGAGTGGGAAGGAGCTTATGTCTTCACCTTGTATGAAACTTAAAAGACTTTTTAAAGTATTAAAGATATCCCTGTAACAGGCTGTGGAGGCCCATAGGGTTGTGAGATGTTGAGGGTCCCACATATTCTAGACAATTGGGTCACAGATGACGGCAAGGTTGTTGGCCCTAAGCGCCGGCCGCCTTTACCCCCAAGAATATTCCTGGTACTCATTTCTGTTAGAGGCTGAGTCGACCCCAGGGCCATAGTGCAGCTGGAAGGATTAGGGCAATTTAAAAAATCCAGTGACCTCATCGGGACTTGAACCTGAGAANCCCCAGGGCCATAGTGCAGCTGGAAGGATTAGGGCAATTTAAAAAAATCCAGTGACTTCATCGGGAATTGAACCTGAGACCTTCTGGCTTGTAGCATAGTGCCTCAACCAACTATGCTACCATGTGCCCCACATAAAAGACTATTAGGTTTTCTTTCTATCTGTATGTGGCCTAAACCATTGGATTTTTTTTTTTAATCAATGTGGGAGATACTCATTAAAAGTAATTTTGCTGTGTGTCCGTGTGAGTCTGCTGTGGATAAAAGGTTTTGGGGCAGTTTTGTATTTAAGAGCCCTCACAATTCTATGAATGTTTTGACAGTGATGGAATCAGTATGACATTTCAGAAGTTGACTGTACTCCTTTTTGCTGATTTTTTTATATTTACCCTTCACAATCCCTCTCCATAAATTGTATAACTTAATTGTTTTTGTAGAGTGACCAGGGATATTCAAAATTTTGGGAAGGGGCAGGAGGACATCAGCAGAGTAATAAGCAAGCATAAGAGTAAAATGCCTGTTACTTTAATGATCGCCACTTTCGTGATGGTGTAACTTAGTTCTTGCCAAACTTCACTGAATTTACATTGTAGTTGTCTGTGTTATGACACTTGTAGTCTGTTAGATGGGTACCAACACAGAGAAATATACTGCCTCTGTCTTTAGGCACTTCTGAAGCACTGATATCCACCACCAAACTTCAAAACAATGTCATAACCAAGAGGACCGCAATCTGATTCACTGCTGCAGTAAGCATCCCAAATCTCTCTTGTAACATGTAGTACTGTTGCTATGCAGTGATTATGAGAAGAAACATGGCGTTTGCTTAGTAACGGCTTGGTAAACATGCTTCGGCAAAAATGACATGCACACAATACAGCTACAATGGAAATGGGGTGTTTCCTGTTGGGTCCGCCATAATGCTATATAGCGAGGATCCCAGGTCAGCTGAGTGAAATGAAGTAGTTCGTGAATGAGTCAGTTGAGGGTTGACAGTTGACAAGAATTCTGCATGGGCAGCTGTGGCAAGAGGACCTGAGTTCGGGAACGACTGGTAAAGGTTTAGCAGTTGCTGCTGTGATTTGTAAAGTGGACATCAGCGATGGTGCTGTATTTACGTGTAGTTCTAAGTGGTGCAAGTTATGAAATCCCATTCACCAATCCATACCCTGTCTATAGTCACGTCCTATACACGTGACAACTGGTGTCAGAAATTATTGTATTGCGAACTGCATCGGATCTTGATCGTTATACCGTCATACAAAAGAAATGGAACAAAGGATCCACTGAAAGCCATGCTAGAAATAATGGAAACACAAATAGATTCTCCAGCCTCCAAGATAGACGACGGCCTACCAAGAAGCGTCAGAGACCTGTCTGGAGAGTAAGGAGCCAACCTCATTGGAGGTAGACTTTGTAGCGGTGCATCAGGAAGTCTAAGGAAGAGGCCACAGTGGGAACGTGGAGCACTGAAGAAGCGGTGTGAGGACAGGCATCTAGCCGCAAGGCGCTTCCGAAAGCCGAAGGACGCAGGGCAATGGTGGGTCCCGGAAGAAGTTGGCCGTCGCATGCATAGGAGTAACCCGCCGTGCCATTCCTTCATGGCATAAGGTACACGGCCAGGACAGTGTTGCCAGAGGAACACCTAAAGGACGGACGCTCGAGAGGAGACAACGGACGTGCCAGGAAGCCAGCAGTGTAATAAGGATCCAAGGCTTCAAGAAGCAACTACGTCAGAGGAGCGAGAGTACATCCAACAGGATCTTCATGAAAACCATCATACTGGAGATCATGAAGCGAATAGTCGGATATTTCGTCAGGACATTGCACAGAGGTCGGCCTGCTCCGGAACGAAAGAAGAGCTGGCACACAGAATAGCAACCATAAATGTAGGAGCATGGACCACTGTCGGAACTTTGGCCGCACCAACTGAAGGAATATGATGGTGATACTCCTGGATCAACTGGCACCCTGTCAGGGAGCCGCTCGGAACGACTGGTTGGAGAGTAGACAGCAAGAAAACCGAGCCACGGGAAGGAAGGTGAAATCAAGCACGGATGTAGCAACCACAGCTCTCGGAGAAGAATGGCAGTACGCCTGTAGTCAGTTCGTGAGGAATAGCCTTAAGGATGGAATAACGTAACTTGTAGTAACTTTACTGTCCAACAGTCGCGAGAAGGAACATGCGTTGCTTGGTAACGGCTCGGTAAACACGCTCCGCGTAAACGACACGCACACAACACAGTTCACAACGGAAACAGTATTTTCTGTTGGGTCCGCCCCTCGCTATATAGCGAGGATCAGTTAGGTGAAGTGGTTGGTGAGTGAGTCAGTTGAGGGCTGGCAGTTGAGTTGAGCTCTGCAAGGGACGCTGAAAAGAGACGGCGCTATAGTTGAGTTTAGAGTTGACAAGAGTTCTGCACAGGCGGTTATGACAGGAGGACCTGAGCGCGGGAAGCTGAAGAATCTGCACTGTTAGAAGCCTTTGCTAGGGAACGGCTGGTGAAGACAAGCTGGAAAAGGCTTAATGTGTGCTGCTGTGATTTGTAGAATGTAGAGATTACCGATAGCGCTGTATTTGTAGTTCCAAATGGTGTAAATGGTCAATAGATCCGATTCACCAATACATACCCCGTCTATAGTCACACCGGACAGTATTAATGAAAAAGAATTTTTATTCAAATTGGAGAATATGGACTGACAGTTCTCTTCGTGGGCTCCCTTGCTTACGTTTTGAAACCAGTTTCAAAACCGACTAGAGATTTGAGAATAATAACTGAGTCATATAGAAACAGAATGTCGGAGTTTGGAATGGCATTACATAAGGGTAGGGGCTAGTGATTAGTTTTTGTGAGCCTTAAAAGCTGTTTAAATTCAACTTCAAAAGTAAGATCCTGCACCGCGGATAAAACTGGATATGGTGACCATCTGTCTTCCATCATACCTCCCCCTCTCCCAGAATTTTTACCTTTGGATTAGCTAGTTCACATTGCAGGAGTTATTTCCCTAATGCCCATTTTGACATTCAGCATCATAAGTTCCAGTCCGAACAAAAACGTTATTTTCGTCATACATCGAGCCTCCTATCTTGCGATTATTGTCGGATATTTCTCAAGGAATAAAGTAGCTAGAGGATGGGTCTGATAGCTGATAGCTTGTCCGCATTTTTGTATAGTACAGATATTTATAATGTGTCTAATTTTATATTTGTGCCACCTTTTAGTGGAATGATACTTGGGACTTATACGTAATATAGTCTTTGTGAACGTTCTTTTTTTAGTAGCTATAACGTTCTGGTGTTAATATTCTCAGAACCACCACTTCCTTTGTTTTCCTTCAGAATGTTTGGCCGTGTTTCATGTCTGTATGTTGGCACAATTCACGTCGGCTGCCCTGCGCGCTTCTCGTTCGATTGGAATATCGTGGCCCGCACTTGCATGTTCGGGAAGCCGTTCGCTTGACGAAGGCCGAAATCGCCCAAGAACTCTCTAGAGACTTCCCGCCCGGTGAAGTTCCTATAAAAGTAGCTACCCTCGCGGGGCCCCAGTTGAGAGGAAGCGAAGAATGAGTGGTGAGTGTTCAGCCAGTCTCAATTCAGTGCAGAGAAGTCTATAGAAGAGGTGAGAACACTAAGAACTGGTGTTGTGAAGTACCGAATGAATAGTAAACTGACATCAAGAGGATATGTGGGTATGGACGATGGGACAGTAATTGTCCCATGGATCAAACGATACAGCTGATATCAGAAGTAGAATCGAAGCTAGCTCAAGCGTTACAGACACTTTTGGATCACTGAAATAAGTTGAGCGCCGGCGAAAAAGTAAAAAAAAACAAGCACCGGCCAAGAACGACTTGGAAGCGCAATAAGTGCCATCAGATCTTGCTAGGGCGAACTCGAAAGAAAAACACGCAGGACAAACAGTTGAAGGGCTTCATGGCAGTGATTAACCGGCAGTCCCAAAATCTTTGCGAGGAGTTCAGTGATGAGCTGTAGCCGACTCTCACTACCTGGGAGCAAACCATCGGGTCATGGAGACCATGGAGACGCAGTTGGCAGTAGAAACCCGAACGAGCGCTGAGGCGTCGGAAATGTAAGGACCAGAATCGCCTCACCAAAGTTTGATGGGTCCACTTCCCGTTCACAGTGGTTGGGCCGTTACGTAGACTACTGTCTGGCTCAGTTCTAAGCAAGGAACCAGCTGAGCGACGAGTCTATGATAATTTGCAGCAGCCGTCGAGCAGTTAGTCCACCGGGCCTCTCTAGGGTTACCTTACGACTTCATCCAGAGTGAGGCAGTCCATCCTTTTTATAGATGGAGTGAAGGACCGGGAAATATGTGCACTGTAAGGTCTCTTTCATGACTGCAACACATGATGTATCAAGTGATGACCCACTTGTGCGTCATTGCAGAAGTTTATGAGTGGTTTAATAAATTATATGATTTCTGCTAACTTCGCCTGATGTCGGATTTGAGGTTCCCATAGCAGTGGTTATGAAGAGTTATATCCCAGAACATAGAACTCTTCTGTCAGATTTAAGATTTTGGACTAAGTACATGCAAGCTTCCAGATTTCTTTTGCGATTTTATTTCTCGCATAGACCTGTTGTGCATGAAAAAAAATATGCAATTTGATGAAGTACCCCTTCTGAATATTTCTGGGGCCGTATATTGCCGATCGTATCGGAAACAGTGTGTCGATACTTTTACTGATGGGAGGCCCCAGTGAATAGCACACCACCAAGAGACACTGCTAGGGCTTCCCTCCGCCGTGCATTGGCAGAACTCGCAATGTCGCAGCAGAGCCAAGTTCGGGCTCATAACAACGTAAGTTCCATTTTTAATATCTGCTTTGATCGGTTGTCAGAATTAACTGCCTGTAGTTGTGTATATTTTTCTTCGCTTGCGCAATGTCCCGTGTTGTAATGTGATTAAGCTTGAGACATTTTATATACTACATGATACTGAAATTAAATTCTTTTTAAATCCACCCTTTGTGTTTCTTCACGCGTCATTGGTCTTGATATTGATATAGGTACAAACCCCATTGTTACCATTCTGACCACATTGCATAGACGTTCTTTCATATAATTATGTAAATATTTACCGAAAAATAATTTAAGTAAAGACTGCAGACCTTATTTATATGTATGTTTTTTTGCCATATGCAACCCCGCCTTCCCACTTATCCTGTGAACCAATTTAATGAGAACGTTCAGTTTTCACTTACTGAGAGCCCCTTGGTCTAATAGTATTGAAGAATGATCAGAATTATATGAAAGGAAACAACCAATTAAATGGACAATGTGAAAAGAAGGAATATGCGAAAGACAAAATGAGCTTGTAACACGCACAGTAAGAACAAGAACATAGAGGAGTTACCAACCTAGAATTAGCTCGGTAGAGGGATGAGAGCGGTGATATGCCTATAGATTCCCGGAAGATATGAAATATGTGGAAGAATTACTTCTCCCAGCTATTGAATGTACATAGGGTTAATGATCTTAGGTAGATAAGCTTGCAGCTAAGCCTAGTCCTTTTGAGGCTGAAATTGCTGTCTCAGAGTTGAAAAGGTATAAACCGCCTGCTATTAGCAAAATTCCGGCAGAACTGATTGAAGCAGGAGGTGAAACATCACGTTCACAGATCCATAAACTCGTTAATTCTGTGTGGAATAAGAAGTGCCTCACCATTAGGAGCAACCTATTGTAGTACTAATTTACAAGAAGGGCAGTAAAATTGACAATAGTGACCATCGAGCATGTTGCTCTTATCGACTTCGTAAAGTAAAGGTTAAAGTTCATACATAGGTGAGACTATTGGGGATCGACGGTGTCTGTTTCGACGTAATCAACTACTGATTTTTTTTTTCGTTCGTTTGATACAAAATGGAAGTCCAGTGAGCAGTACATCAGCTGTCCACAGACTGGAAGGAACCCAATGTTTCAGTTAGGATGGAAGGAGAAGTATTTTACGTTATTTTCATTTAGTTTTGGGTATCCATGAAACTAGTTAGGCTTATTAAAACGCGTTTAAATGAAACTTATAGTGGAAGTTCTTAGAAGTAACATTTGCCTGGTACGTTTACTATTCAGAATGATCTAAAACAAGGAGATGCTTTATCGTGATTCGTTTTTAATTTTGCTTAACTATATGCCCTTAGGAAGGTCCAAGAAAACCAGGTAGGACTTAAAGTGAATCAGACACACCAGCTTATAGTCTGTGCAGATAATGTAAATTTGTTAGAGATAACAGATTGGTTGGTTTCTAATGGCGTTCTTTGACATTCAAGTTATATGCTTTAAACCTCAACTGGTTGGCGCATTTGTAACTCATAATATATTCGGACACAACTTTGGTGAGTTATCCAGTGGTAGATAAGTTAAATGCCACAGAGAAAAACACAAACTCTAATTGACGCTAATAACGAGTAAACACATAAGTATATCTTGACGTCTGGTCACCAGAATGCAAGGCAAAATCATAATATAAATGTAGCTAGTAAAACCTCGGAAATGTGGCAAAGTTCAAATATTTTGGAATGACATTAACATACAAAATTTTAATTGATGAAGAACTTATAGAGATCAGATTTGGGTAATGCTTGCTATCATTCAGTTCAGAACCTTTTGTCTTGCTTGTTGCCTAGGAACATGGATATTTTATATGAAAATCTGTAGTTTTGTATGGGCGTGAAACTTATTCTCGGACGTTAAGGGATGAACATAGACTGAGGATGTTTGAGAACAGAATGCTTAGGATAATATTTGGGCCCAAGAGGGATGAAATATGAGGACGGGGACTTCCATAACTTGTACTCTTCGCAAAATATAATTAGAATGATTCAGTCAAGGAGGATGAAATGAACAGTGCAGCACGCTTCTGAGGGAAGAGCAATGCATACAAGTTTTTGGTGGGAAAGCCAGAAGAAAGAGGCCACTAGGAGGAACACCTAGACATAAGTGGGAAGATAATTTTAGAATGGATCTTACGTAGGTAATGAAATTTCGGATCCCATAAAATGTTGGAAAATTGTCGAGTAGCTGAGGACTGCTGGCTTCTGAAGGACTCGGCTCCATGGAATTGTTAGTTAGAGAACGGCCCGTTGAAATCAAAGGTAAACTGAAAGTATTAAAGGAATCCTTTTTGTTATAGGTTGATTCCAGAGAAATGTATTCCTTATTAAAAGAAATAGAACTTAGAATGTAATTACTTAAAAGAAATGGTAAAGTTCAGAAGGAGATGCGATTCATGCGTATTTGTGCTATAACATCGTCGGTAGTCGAAAAGAACTTTTGGCGCTGAATCATTAATTAAGGAAATGTCAGGAGAGAATACATCTGTATTTGATTCTACACATTGCCTTAACGAAGCAAGTGTATGCCTAGGAAATCGCGTCGATCGTATTATTGAAGAAGTTCTTGAAAATGTTGAAGGACAAAATAAGTGTAGACCTCATTTTATATAGGCGTACGTAATTATAATTCTCATTGGGGTTTGAAGTCATTTCTCTTTTATCCCTGACGAGTACATACATTTTGGTTACAAAGCCAAGTACTTCAGAAATATTCCGAAATTTCGGAGGGATATATCATCTCCATCTTCAGGGTCTAAGAGTAAGCCAAGCGAGAAGCGGGCGGCAATCAGAGCCTCGGACTTTTACGAACTTCACGGCGATACAACCAACAGGACAATACTCTTCATAGTTACCAATGTGAGAACCCCAAATCCAATATAACATATCTCTGTTTCCTAGTAGTGTCTACTCTTAATGCGACTAAAGGCTATTGACATTAGGCATATACATACACCACAAACAATCTATTATCGCTTGAAATTAGCAAGAAGCATATACAGATAGAATTCACTCAAATATGCCTTAGGCTACGCGTGGAGGTGTTGAGACATGCAGTCGTATTACGGACATACGCTTTGCTGAGAGACCACTTGGGGTATATTGTCGTTTTCAGCTCAGATCTCTACATGATTTTATCGAGTTTTCTCTTGGGCATCCACCTGCATGTTTTAAAAGTGAATAAACCTTCCAGATCTTCATAGACTATATCACATTCCATTATAAGTACTAACAATACTTCATACATCAACATTAGATACTGTCAGCACTCGCCAGAACATACACGACATTGAAACAAGAGACTTCTCTACCGCTTATGCCATATTATACGTAAAATTGACAATGCAACTTGTTAACGCTCGACAGTTCGTTGCTTTGGTAGCCCGAAATTGCTAAATTCAGAGCTATCACTCGCCTTTACAAAAGTAGGATATAGGAGGGATTGTTGGACTGATGGGAACACAAATTGAAGTCGCTTAGTAACTTACAACTTATTTATTGGGCCGTCACAATACAACAATCAAAGAACTTCAGGGACAACGCCCAGATACAGTTCACTACATGTTTCGGCCTATAGTGGCCATCCTCAGGTGAATACACTTCAACAAACATACACCACTGAACTGCAGCACTTAAAGTCCGATACAATGTCGTAAATCATTTAAGACAATTATAATAAGAATATAAAATATAGGTTATTCAAAACCAATAAAAGTCTTATATAAAAACCGAAACAAAAATAACATCAAATCAGTCGTTGGTTCCACCTCACGTACGCGTCCGTCGACAATAGCCCAGTAAATAAGTTGTATGTATTGTAACACAGCAGGATGCACGAAATGAAAATTATTCGCTTAGTAACGTTAGTGTCGACCTTCAATATACCAAATTTCATATAAATCCATGTAGCGATTTCGTAAATATGATCTGCAGACTGGCGGCTGGACGTGCGTGACCCAGAGCATTCACTCCATTCATTCTGTGAAAAGAACACACTATAAATAAAAGAAATGATAAGGTGGAACAGCGAACGCTAAGGTATCAGTTAAAAAAACCATCAACTTTTGAAATAAAAATGCAAGTCATGAATGCTGCTGAAAAGCATTTTCATAATTAGGTTTTCAACAGTCTGTATCTTCAAGCTGTTTTGCGTCTTTTCTCGGAGCTGTCTATAGCGGTTGACAGGAGCGGAGGATGCATAGTTCCCGTCCGGAAAGCACACGAAATGACATCAGTAGTGGAAGTGGTGCTGTGTTAAACATAGCCTTCCTTCTCAAATTCCAACGACTCCCGGCTGCAGTACGTATGGCAGTTGGCCTTAAGTCTGAACTCAGCACAGAAGCAGCGCGTAATGATGGTCAATGCCCAGTTCGTTATGTAGTGACTTCAGATAAATCTATTTTGTCCCGTCAGTTGTGCAAACATCTTTCCTAGAGGACACTAGTCTCAATGACGCTGTACTTTCAAGATCTCCTTCGCTTTCAGTCTGAATGTAATATATCTATGGACATTTTTCAGTCGCTTTACTGTCTAGAAATCTGCCCACTTCGAGGAAAATACTTAGACTCAGATAACGAGATTGGAAGAGTTGTTATGAATGACTTCGCACATGATATTCTTATTTCATATCCAAGCTAATGCTGCAAAAGTGGAGCAGGAGACCATGTTGTTCCTTAGCTTTGGATAAATAGCTTCATGAACTTTTACCTGTGTTTATATTTCTAATTTTTTTCATTCATTTCACTTTACTCCCCCCCCCCATTGTTTATTTCCTTCTGTTTTTAGTTTTTTCTTTACATCTTTCGTTAGAAAGGTCACTGCACCCCTGCCTAAGTGTAAATTTTCAATCGAACCCTTATACAGTGCCCAGGTTTCAGTCGAACCCAATTAAAATGCCCAGAGTTGCAGACAGTGTCAGGTTGTGTAGTGTTACGCTGTTCGTGCTGTAGGATGGCATGGACTTGGATGACCTCCTGCCACAAGTTGGAGAATTCGGACGCTACCAGAAGTTGCTGGTGTGGCTTGTGTGCCTGCCTGCTTGCATACCATGTGGATTTTGTGCCTTTAACCAGCTCTTCATGGCTGATGTCCCCGATCATTGGTGCTATGTACCTGAGCTCATGGACCTGCCCGGGATAGGACCCCTGGACCGCAGACAACTTGCCATCCCCTCCGAGGTAAGTGATGTGTAAATCCTTGCGATTTCAATTCATGAAGAAATCAGTGGTTATATGCATGTCGTGTTTCAATAACGGACAGAAATCCCTCGCCACCCAAGGTACTTGAATTTAGGGATCAGCAGTTTTCCTTTTGTATTGAAGAGTTTACAGAACATGTCGACACATTCCATGTTTGGTTAAAATCAGACAGCAATAACGGACGCTTTACCCACCACCAACTAGTCCCGAGGTTAAGAATGCGTGGAAGTACACCTCCAGTCCTCCACGTCTTCATGGTGTGGTGCTTAATTGAACACGGACAACATTACTTTATTTATATGAAGTCTTGTATTCGCGTCTAGCTAACTGTTTAAACGCCGGAGGGAAGAAATGTTTCAAGCAAACACGGAGACGAGTGAAATACAGTTTATGACCAGTACACTGCTGTACATCTCACGGATTGAGAGGTAGTTAAATAAAGGTTTAACGAACCCGCTAGAATTGTTGCGCAGTGCGTACGTTTCCTAGAGTGGTAATTGTGTAGAAATGCGAAGAACAGGCGACTTCGCACAACCATCACCATCGTCATAAACGCAACTCAGCAATTTGCCCTAAAGGTAAATAATAAAACTATTTCATTGTTATAACTCATAGTTAATTTTAAATGGCATTAACCCAAATATGTTCTGGCATTTTGTATGTTTGATGAAGTAAGTGATCACAGCAGCTGCGCGGTCTAAGGCATGAACTGTTTTCGCTCGCTCGAACGCTGGGTATGGATGTCTATGCGTTTATTGTGTGTTTCTGTTGTTCTGCGTATAGGTAGCGGCCTTGCGACGGGCTGATCCCCGTCCAAAGAATCCTACCGACTGGGTATAGGTTTAAGAAACTGAAAAAGTGGCCAGTACCCAATAAAGGGCTGCAGGTAATAGGCAACTTGGGCCCAGATTACTCTAACACAGATGTCTCACGCGGTGCTGGTCGTTTCAGCCACGGTCTTCTTCATTCAGGAACATAACAGGTCTTCTCCCTGTTGGCGAGGGACTGCTATGCCGGCTCCTTTATGCAACTAATCGTTGCGAATACCCAAAGAGAAACAGTGAAAAGGGGAGAAGGTTGAAATACAAAAGTAGGCTGGTATGAGCATAATCAGTTATAAATTAAATGTATATTTATATACTTGTAGACATAAATCCACGTAGCAAGGAACTTCCTTTGCAAGTTACGGAATGTACTCTGTTGTGCTCGCTGTTACTGCCGCTTGATTTCTCGACTTGTAACAGCATAAAATCCCTCTTGGTTACTTATTCGAAAATCATCAGATTTTCGAACAAAGTGTATCGAACATATAATGCACGTTCATCTTTCTCAACAACTTTTGTTCCAACAAATATTAGGGAGTTCGCGTGAGTATGCGCCTAGTGATGCATGTATGTTTTCATATAAAGTGTTCCTGAATGTTGCCTGATTTTAACCCGAACTGGAATATAACGACAAATTTTAGTTGAAGCAATATTGAATTTAATTCCAATCGGTTCGGCGGTTCAACAAAAATTCCTGGTACTCATTTCTGTTAGAGGCTGAGTCGACCCCAGGGCCATAGTGCGGCTGAAAGGATTAGGTCAATTAAAAAATCCAGTGACCTCATCGCGATTTGATCCCGTGATCTTCCGTCTTGTAGCATAGTGCCTCAACAAACTACGCTACCGCATCCCCCCATTACATTAACATAAAGTCATTTATTTGCCCAAAAACCGTAATTGAAATTGCTAAGCGCGTTTGGCACAGAGCGTAGTGTGGATGTTATACACGCTACGATGAACGTACAGGCCTGATAACAGGAGGAAGTTTATGTACATAAAGCGATTATGGAAACGTTTACGGGTGTTAACGTGAACAGCGCAAAGTGTAGCGGCCATTATTCATTACAATTTCTCAACCAAAATACGATGTGTATGACCATAGTGTAACTATCCAGTTTATGGGATGGTCAATTGATGTTTGTGTATGGTTAGGGTTTTGTGAAATTCCTCACTTTCGCCACACAATTTGAAATATTTCCCCTGAGACACGCAGCAAGTGGCTCGGGTCAAGCTTGAAGCCAGCTGCCCATCCGTAAATCAGTCAATTTAATGAGTAAAACAAGGCCGAGTTTTTTTAGAAATTCTAAACTTGACAGGGAAAGTCATAATTTTAGCAGCGTCGTTTCCTGCTACCCCAAAATCTCAGTTTGGCAGCCACGCAGCAGGTGGCAAAGTTCACCCTAAACTGTACACTAGCGGATATTCGCTTTCCTAATTGGAGGAGAAAGATAAGCAACCTCCCAGTCTGCCCGGTCCAGCCAATCATCATCTGAAGTGGGAGGTCCTTTGCCCGAATTTTGGTTAACCAGGGCAAATATTTACCATTCAGAGGGTGCTTGGCTAGGAGGACTCTGAAATTTACCTTCATCGGGGGTACACGTGTTCCGATCCCCTTAAACACCCCCTGTGGTGACTATTATGTGTGCGTCTCAGTAAACAGTAAGGAAGCCTACATCCCCAAATCTGTGAAGTGTGTCACTACGGTGCTGTTTCCATTTAAATAGTGCAGATTGAATAAAGACTTCAAACAGTTAATTGGTGTTGAGGTGACTTCCCTACGCCTAAAGCCCCACTAATCACCCAAGTCGTGGCCAGTCAACACGCCCTGAGAGGAGTTCGATTTCTCTACTAGAGCTAGCAGAACCAAAGGACGGTTACAATAGTATATGCGTTTTGCAGTTATTTGGGCCGTGTTCCCTATGAGAATGAAGCCTGGTGAGTCAGATAATAAGATTATTTTGTCACCCAGTCAGTACGATAGTATGGCTGCTTTCATTGGATGGCCTCATGGGAGAATCGCAGCTGTGGATACTTGGAGAAAATACTTGAAGATATCGATTACAGCTAGGAACTGGAAGCCTTCGACATTGTCCTTCACGTCGTTCAGGGCTCCTTTCGTTCACAATGACCATCATTCCCATATTCATATTGTCACGTAAGTGATCGCAAATTCTTTTTAGCCCGTTTTCATGCGTTATTTCGATAAAATGAATTCATAATGGGGGCATATATGTCCGCTAGTTTCATCTGCGAAACTAGTTGACAATAATTTTTGTCAAAATCGTGAAGGGAAGTTGTGGGTTAAAATTAATTTTGGTCGGGGTCAGTCCAGTGCAACCCTTACTTTACATGCAGCTCACATGTACTTATCGCTTTCTCCAAACCACTCATTGTGCAAGCATAACGTAACGTAAAATTGCCCTAATCAGCTTTTAGTTTAAATATTTTCGATTTGATGAATGTATCGTGAAATACGAGGACATGTTATTCCATTCTGTGCGGTAGCTGTAGTGTGGTTGACTTTGCAACAATGTAATATTTATATTTGCCCAGTGATACATGTTAAGGCCAATGAGGTGTACAGAATACCGAAGAGCCGTTAGTGGAAATACCGTATTTACGCATGTATAGGCCGCACATTTTTTGCCAAAAATTCAAGAGGAAAACTGGGGTGCGGCTTATATTCGAAATATTCGAAATCACACTTCATTTAAAAAAAAAATTATATTCATAATTAGTAATACAGGGTGTTGTACTCCTGAAATAATATTCCAAGAAAATTATTTTTTCTATAATTTCTGTCTGAAAATTGTGCTGCGGCCTATACACGTACGCGGCCTGTACATGCGTAAATATGGTATGTCTGCTCCAGTTCCTGGAAAACACGTTCACATTTTAGGACAACCGATGAACTCAATATGCATTCTTCGCGATTTGTTGGAACATAACGAAATTTAGTACGATCATGTGTTTCAGATCCGTTGGTAACTACATTCCTCTTCTTCTAAAAGTAGGGCCAGCATGACGATCTCGCGGATTACGAGACGTAACATTCATTAAATCTGTATGACAGATAATAATGTGTTAGCGTGAAATACATATGTCATTGTGTTATGTGACTAAACCATGTACCGCCCTGGCTGGACAGACGAGGTTCTATTTTAAGCTGATGTGCGGGTTCCCCCCGCTCACATGCCGTTTCTCGAACCCACACACCTCCCTTTCGATTCCTATCTTTCGTATATCGCGGATTTTTCCTGAGGGGTAAAGCGGTTGAGAGCGAAGCATGATAGTGATCTCCAAAAAGAGCCGAGTTTAGAATGCGTGGAGCATTATATCCACGCCCCATATGCCCATCCATGGTTTGGTCCTTATCACGGACATACGTTGATCTTATGTTCTAAATTGTATTTAATTTTCCCCCATGAATGTGTTTCTCACAAAAGTGTATTGTGCCGTGTTTCATTTACACAAAATAAAAGAATTACACTAGTGCTGGATGGACAAAACTTTCATACATGAAAACCGAAATTTAATTTTTGGCGTACATTCAATATTTTATAAGATAAGATATTCGTGTATCAGTTCTTCCTCTAATAACTTTTGAATCAACTGATGGATTTGTATGAAATTTGGTAACAAATATGGATATACTAGAACCCATCCCACATTAATACTTTTTGTCATCCTGTAATTGATACTATTGATATACATATAATGTGAACTTTTCATGTCAGAGCAATAATAACGCCAATTAATGTTGAATGTTCAAATTATTTATGGAATTAAGTCTTCAAAAATGTTCAGATTTCATTATGGTAATTTATTTGTAGAAAGTAAGATGATATTGGGATGGCCAGACGAAGGTATGCATTTTTATGATTAGAACTAATGAAAGATAGGAATTCAAAATTGTGTATGGAGATTGATCATAGATTTCATAAAATCAGAATAAGACATTCTTTTTTGTGCCACGGTTACAAATACAGTAATGGTGTGGAGATTTTAGGTTGTCTGGAATAGCAGGCAAATTTAACACATTGCCTGGGTCTGTGCTAACAGAAATCGTATTGAAGTTATAGATAGCTCTAGCTGTTCTCACCATCTGGATTGGAGCATTTGAAGGAAAGTATGTCATTTATGTTCTTCCCAAAACATCTAGTTAATATCTGTGTTGATTAAGCAAAGTCATTCTCCCTTCATATTACTGAGAAATTTTGAGAAAAGAAACACACGAATTACAGGCCTGGTATATTATCATTCAACTACGTTCTTGCCACTGTATGTTTCTGATGCACATGTTTTGTATGTTACAGGGAGAGTCAAACTCGACATTCAGCCAGTGTTCACGCTATGCGGTGAACTGGACAGCACTGCTGCAAACACATACATTCATGGAGATCACTCCCAACAACAGCTGGCCGACTGAGCCATGTCGGGCAGGCTGGGAGTACAACACTACTCAAGTTAGATCTTCTATTGTTATTGATGTGAGTATTCAGACATTTAGCCATGTTGTTCTACATGAAACACACTGTGGTATGTATACTCCAAAATCACTTATTCTACCCATAACGTTACTGACTCATCGATTATTTAATGATGCTCTTTTAATTGCAGAAGTTATATAGCACCAAATGATATGTGAGAAATTGCAGGCCTCCATCATAATTTTCTGCCTGTGTTAAGCTGTAATTCACAGCCCTCTGTAAAGTACTACCCCAATAATTGTCGGTGAGCATAAGCTCAGCTTAATTCCTCACTTTCAAAAATGAATATAGGGAAAGATGAAAAGAAGTTTGCATTTAGTTTGGCCAGTTTTGATCTTGAGGCATTTGGTAAATAAATCCAGTGTTTTATTCCTAACCTCTTAGGCCACCACTGCAATGTGCATGTTGTTTATATCTGATTTCTGATTAGGTCAATTTCCCTTCCTTTCTAGTTCAGTCTTGTTTGTAACCATGCCATTTACCCAACAATAGGATTGGCTGCTCTCAATGCTGGAGGACCAATTGGAGTGTATCTCTTTGGTGTACTTAATGACAGGTAAGTGAATATGCCATTTGTCATTTATACATTTTCACTCAGTTTAATTTTAAACAAATTTCTGGCTTCTGTCAATTTCATGTTAAGAAACACTGACATCTGTCAAAATAAAGTTTTGATGTATAGAGTAAAATGTCATGACCCACACTATAATTTAAACACAATGACCATGAATGGAACAGTGTGGTTTGTTGTGTTTAAATGAAATGATATATGTTTATGGCTGAGCCTTCATTTTATACTATTTCATATTGGAAAATCATTCTTCAGGAAACGTATTGCTATGCTAAATTGTATCCCAACAACTTCAAAGGAAATTAACGTAATCATTCAATCTCTTACAAACAAAACCTATATGAATGTGATGAATGTTGAGAATCTGGTAATGTAAAAATGTTCAAGTTGGTAATAGTGATCTATATTAATTTGCTTTTGTTTTTGTTTTGTATTAAAATAAAAAGTTTCTTCTCATCCAATATGGCTATTAAGTGATATGTAAGCACAACACAAAGAAAATCAACAGGTTATGGGCCCAGATTTGCTCAAAAACTAAAAAAAAGATGAAAAAAAAGGAGAAGACAGAAGAAGAATAATGAAAAAATGGCAACCACAGAGACAGAAGAGGTAACTCATCTGCCAAAACTGAAGGACCCCAACTGTGGGATTTTGAAATCAAGAATCTGGTGCGTGCAAAAGAACTGAAAAACATCGTTGATGGCAGCTACCTGTTAAGTGACCAAGGAAGAGACGAAGAAAATATAAGGAAATGGAAGATGTGAGATGCAAAGTGCCAATACTACATAGTGAGAACAATAGAGAAACATGTGAAGACCCACATTGTGACATGCACAACCACGAAAGAAATGTACAACACCTTGAAGCAAATCTATCAGCGACACCTCTCAACAGAAGTGCCTTCTGCTACAAGACTTCTACAACTTCAAGTATGACAAAACTAAGGATATGATGACAAATATAAGTCATGTGCAGAACATTGCCTTCAAGCTTCGTCAACTGAACCAAAACGTTGATGAAAATATGATCATGACAAAAATAACAATGATTCTACCAGAAGACTACAAACACTTCAGCACTGCCTGGGACTCAACGATGACCGTGGACAGAACCCTTGACAACCTGGTGGCCAGATTGATGTTGAAGAAGTGAAGTGCAAGATGACGACTAAAGAAGAGGAAAGCATAGCTTTTAAGACAGTAACTAAAACCGAAAGTAAAACCCCTTTCAAGTGTTTCAATTGTAATCAAATAGGTCATGCCCAGATCAACTGCCCCAACAAAGGTAAGAGAAATTGCTCTATCTTTAAAAGGAATAATCACTCTGAAAAGGACTGTTACTTTAAAAAATAAGGACAGTGATACGAGAAAACAGTGTACAGTATGTAAGAAAATGAACCATGCTGAAAAGAACTGTTATTTTAAAGATAGGAATAAAAGAAGCAAGGTCAGTTTTCTAGGTGAAACAGCAGAAACCTACATGAGTGATACAAGTAAAAAAGACAAAATGTATGTAGTGGATAGTGGTAGCACATGTCATATGACAAATGTGAAGACTGATTTGATGTATACTAAGCAGTATACTCAGTGTATAAAGGTAGCAAAGAAAAATCAAAGTATGACTGCAAAAGAACAGGCAATTTGGAATTTAAAGAGTGTAGTTTGGAAAACGTTTCATATGTTCCAGAACTCAGCAAAAATCTGCTGTCAGTGCACTGTATTACAGAAAATGATGGAGAAGTGTTGTTTACGAAAGAGAAAGTCCAGATACTCAAGGACAAAAATGTTGTAATCGAAGGAAAAAAGGATGAAAATGGATTCTGAGGAATGAAGCTATGATGACTCAGCAAGATATAAGTGTAGAGTGGCATAGAAAGCTAGGTCACATAAGTTATGTGAATCTTAGGAAACTACAAGAGATATGCCAAGGGATACCAGAAAGTGTGTGCAAGTGTAAACATTTTGATATATGTTCAGTTTGTATGCAGGCCAAACAAGTGAGACTCCCATTTGATGCAGAAAGAAGTAGGGCTGGAAAGCCATTAGAGATAATTCATAGTGACATGTGTGGACCAATTGATCCCACCACTTGTGACAATAAGAAATATTTCCTTACGTGTGCGGATGATTATGCACATTTTTGTAAGATATACCTGTTAGAAAATAAGAGTGAATTGTATACCTTTTTGAAGGAATATGTAAATGAAGCTGAGTGTCACTTCAATGCAAGAGTGAGAAGAATAAGATGCGACAATGGAGGGGAATATAAGAACAACGCCTTGAGAGAATGGTGTAAGAACAGGGGGATTATAATGGAATTTACTACACCATATTCGCCACAGCTAAATGGCACTGCTGAAAGGATGAACCGTACCATTGTGGAAAAGGCAAGAGCATTGATTTTTGACTCAGGTTCAAGTAAGAGAATGTTGGGTGAAGCTGTACTCACTTCTGCATACCTGCTAAACAGAAGTCCAACAGTGACAGTGAATGGAATGCCAGCAGAAAATTGGTATGGTAAAAGATCAGATCTGGCTGGATTGAAGATTTTTGGTTCAGAAGTATACACTAAAATTCTCAGACCATTGAGAAAGTTGGACAGTCGTAGCAAGAAAGGAATGTTCATTGGATACAACACAAATGGCTACAGAATATGGGATCCAAATACAGAAGGACCTATGTCTCCAGAGACGTGACATTCACAAGTAAACCTATGACAACAAATAAACAAAAGGAAATAGAAAGAGTGGCGGATCCAGAAGACAAGCCAGATACTCCAGATCAGGAAGACAGCGAAATGCAGCAAGAACCTGACGCTGACAACAATGAAGAAGAACCAACAAATACTGAAGAGGATGAAGAAAATGAAAATGCTGACCACAAGGATAATGGAAGGAAAAACAATGGACAAAATGAACATGGATATGCATTGAGACCAAGAAGAAACATTCAAATGCACCCAAAGTACCGAGACTATCACACAGAGAGTCAAAAGGAGGGTATGCTCACCTATACATATGACGAGTGCATGGAGAGGGAAGACAGTGAGAAGTGGAAGAAAGCCATTAAAGAGGAAAAGGATTCGCTCTGCCAAAACAAAACTTGGATATATGTAAACAGAAAGCAATGGGCAAGAAAATTCTGACCAGTAAATGGGTTTTCAAAATAAAGGATGATGGAAGACACAAAGCCAGACTGGTTGTGAGAGGATACCAACAAAAGGAAGGGGAAATAGATTTCAAGGATACCTTTAGCCCAATTGTTGACATGAATTTTCTTAGAGTACTGTTTGCCATAGCAGCACATAAGAATATGAACATGCAAACCTTTGATGTGAAGACTGCCTTCCTGTATGGAGACCTTGAGATGAAAAACTACATGGAGATACCAGAAGGATACAAGAACACTGGCAAGATATGTCTCCTGAAAAAGGCATTATATGGCCTAAGACAAGCACCATTGCAATGGAACAAGAAGTTGACAACCTTTCTAAAAGAAAAAGGTCTAAACCAACTAAAATCTGACCAATGCAGTTTTAAGAATGATGCCAATAATTTCTTCATGACTATTCATGTGGATGACGGGATAAACATGGGAGAGGATGAAAGACAAATAGAGGAAATTTTGCTGAAACTGGAAAATCAGTTCCAGATAACAAAAACCACAATTCCAAAAGTTTATTTAGGAATACAAATTGAGAGGCAACCAGATGGGATACATATTTTTCAGACCAACTAAGCAAGCCAAATAAATGCTACCTTAGACAGTTCTGTGTCAGTCATGTTAAATATGAAGTCAGGTAAATTTATACAGAAGTATCACTGAGAATAGTTACTGTGAAACTGGGTGCACAACAGAGGCTTGTGTTCCCTTCCTTTCTTAACGGCAGTTGTTGATGTCTCTTCATATAGCCTTTCATCCAGTTGATACCTGCATTTTTGTCCTTCTTCCACTTATGGAAGTAATGACCTAATAATCAGTGTAATTTATGTATTTTTATGTAAGTCAATCAGCATGGTTTTTTGGTCATTTCTAAATATAATTCTTCAGCATTTCCTCTACATGATTAGTGGATATTTAATTCAAAGTTGGAGGTTCTTACAATGGTGACTATATGAAGAGTTATGTTTTACAATGTATCTTGTGTAGTCCAGTAGGAGTCCACCTGGGATGTGATACCATGTAGTCCAGTACACCCCAGAAGGCAGCACTCTTGTTGCATGCAGTTGGTTGTACTTTATGTAGGTGCATTTCAAGGTTGCAATATCTACAGTGCCTTAATATTAATTGATATATTTCGTTCAATACAGGAACATGGTGAATAATACATACTGTAATTGTACGTATTACACATTACACATAAGACAGACATGGATGAAACTAAAACTCATATATTTAGGTTTGGGCGCCGCCTGTCTTTCTTCACATGTTTGGCTGTCCTGATAACTGGAAACTTGCTGTCAGCAGCTGCTCCAGATTTTTGGTCATGGGCGGTGTTCAGGTTCATTGCCGGTCTCACAGTGCCTGCAATCTATCAGATTCCATTCATCATTTGTAAGTGAAATTTATGCTTTTGTGAATGCTGAAACGAACTGAAGATTCACTGGATAATACAGTAACTTGGAGATTTCTCTCTTTTGAGATATAATTTTACAGTCCATTGAAAGTCAACTGATATTAATAAGATGCCTCCTTCTTCAGGGTTGAAGAATAAGCAAAGCAAGGATGCAATGCTTCCTGCTTCATGCTGGTTATGTAACCGATCACCAGTGGACTTGAATGTGTGAGGTTTTGGAGGGGAGGTGCCTACGTGACAATAGTACTGCATTATTTCGTATGTGCAGTTTTGTAGCTGGAGTGGGGAATGATGTCATGTAGGGTGTGGTTCTGAGAAGGCTCTCAGAGCGACGCCAAGCCAGTGAAAAGACTAACAAAGAGGCACTCCCCGAGAGTGGAGGCACTAGCTAGTTTTTGTCTGTATAGAATCGTCAGTATAGGCGGCACTGTGTCAGTGCTAATACAGCCAATAGTGAGAAATGTACAATTAAAAACGATATATCTGTGTTTGTGACAAGAAAGGAATAATAAGTAAATTAAACCTAGGTGGTGTAGCCAAGGTTTTGTTGCATTGAAGTGTCTCCAGAGATAGACCTGTCATCGACCTGAGAAAAGATCCATGCATACCATAATACCAAATCCAACCTAATAGCTTCCTAACCCAGATAACAAGAAAAGGGTAAGGTGGACGGAGCGGTAACCAAGAGAAAGCCGAGGCAACTACGAGGAGGAGAAGAGCGGCCGGAGCAACGGGCAACAACGGGCTACAACGACAAGAAAGAGAAGGGACGGCGTTAGAGGTGGCGACCAATGCGGGGCACGAGTTCTAATCAACGTTGGCACTTCTTCACGACAACACTCAACAAACACTGGAGGTGGTAAAACTCAAGAGAACTGTGAGTAGTGAACAATGGTAATAATGTCACAACGTGCATTGCGGAGTAGAACAGTGGATACGATGTCCGAGGAAATGGACTTAGGATCTAGGGAAAAATCTCCAGAGGCAATAGAATTAACGCCAGCATTAGAAATAGAAGGGGGGAGGTTAGGAGATGTTAGTGAAGATAGTGATGAAAGAATAGGAAGTAAAGAAATCCTCAATTCAGATATGTTAGAAACAGAAAGGTCAAGCCCAGAAAGAAGTAATGGTCAGGGGGAAAAGGTTAGCAGTTCAGACTTGCAAACCATGATGAGTATGATGCAGCAGTTGTTCCAGCAACTAGAACAACAAAGGGCAGAAGCAAAGCAAGCGGAAGAAAGAACTAGGACAGAGGTAAAGCAGTCTGAGGAAAGAATAGTTTTAGAATGTCAAAGGTCAAAAGAACAATTAAACAAAGAATTGTCCAAAAATTTAGCTGCTGAGATTGGGAAGGTTACTGCTGAAATTAACCAAGTAAAACAAGAAGTTACGAAATGGCAAGGCAAGTTAGAACGAGAAATGATAGGAGTAAAGCAACAGTTTGAAAAGGAAAGGAAAGAACAGGATGCTAAGTTGGAACAGTTAGTCATTCACCAGGAAACCGAAAATGTCCAAATAAAGCAGAAGGTCAAGGAAATTCAGGGAATAGTAGAAAACAACAAAGTCGAGACTACCAGGGAAATCATGACAGTTAAAGTAGCAATAGACATGATTCAAAAGGAACTGGAAAGTAGCACCAGTAATGTTTCCAGGCAACTGAGGGAGCAAGAAAGTAGATTGGAACAAAAGATTAATGTTGACCAGTTAAAACTACAAAGTGGACTTAAAAGTTTAGAACAAGAAATGGTTCAATTAAAACTAAAGGTAAGCAACCAGATGCGAATCCCAGTTGATAGGACTGGCGTTGTGACTGATGGCAGAACAGTAAACGCGAGAGGAGATGTAAACAAAGGAAGTAGTAATTTGGAGTCTGTGAAGGCAACAGGAAATTTAGGAAGTACGGAGTTTGCATTACCATTATTTGATGAAGACAAGGGCGTGAACCCAGTTTCACATATTAGACAATTGGAGGAATTTTTCGAATTTCGAGGGATACAGCAACAACTGTGGCTAATTGTAGCAAAGAGATCTATAGTAGGCTCAGTATCAAAACAGTGGCTCGAAGCTACCAGCATGACGTTTGCAAGCTACGAACAATTCAAGTCTGAATTCTTATCTACGTGGTGGTCAGCTGCACAACAGGGGTTGGTAAAATGCAGGCTGTACCCAAGTTAATACGATAAGGCGGCCGGATTATCCTTGTCAGCCCACTTTTTGAAGTATGCAACCATGGCATCATACTTAGAACCTAAGCTAACTGATAACGAGATTATTGAAGCATTGCGCTGTCATTACCCCCAAGAAATACAAAAAATATTGGTGAGCACCAAATTAAACAAAGTTGCAGAAGTTTTGGAAGTCTTAAAGAGACTTGAGTTGATGGAAGAACGGACGTCAGTATGTGATCATAGTCAGAGAAATAGCCGTCCTCAGCAAAATAACCCGTCGAATCGAAATGGGGACTCCAGGTTCGGAGGGCCAGGACAGGTGCGGCAAGTACAAAGATATGTTCCAAATGAAAGGGAAATTTGGAGAAGTAATAGAGACCAGACGAGCTATAGGGGGCGGGACTCTCGTGAAGAAAGAAGCAGACCTGAAGAAAGCAGAAATAACATCTGGGGCAGGAGTGGGGATCAAGAAAGAAATTACCGAGAGGAAAGGCCTAGAGGAACTGAGGAAAACTAAGTGCAGGAAGCCTTGAGGACCGAATCGCTTCCATATTTCAGAAAGTTACAAGTTTAGGTCCATCAGAAACTTTAACATTGTCTAAAGAAATTGATCAAGGGAAATTTGATTGTGACCAAATAGTACTGTTTATTAATGAGGAAGATTTAAGCAAAAGTCCACAAATTACAATCAAGTTTGAAGACAAAGAAGTTGCAATTGCATTGTTGGATTCTGGGAGTGAAGTGAATTTAATATCCCAAGATAAATTTGACAAGTTGAGTAAGGCTGGGATTGAAGTGTTGACTTTGCCTGTCCAAGGAATAAACTTAGTAACTGCATTTGGCAAACGGTCAAAGGGAATTAAGTTACAAATGTTAATGGAATTCAACATTGAGGAAGAGACATTTGAAGCAGTGTTTTTGGTGGTCCCACAATTGAATTGTGATGTTATTTTGGGTTGTAGTTTTTTGAAAGAATACGGCATTCAACTATGTTTCGACTTAGGAAAGTTGGAATATGTTCGTCAAGGACAAACTAAGAGTGTCCAATTTCAAGCAACTGAAGAAAGTCAGAAAAAATTTGTTCATCCCAAGGAAATGAGTTCTACAAGCAATGTATTAACGGAAGAAGATCGCGGGAGTAACTTGGTTTTGACAGAGGCTGTACGAAATCAGTTTGAGAAAATCGAGGCAGCGTGCGTGGATCAGGGGCGCAGTGGAGTATTGGCGGAAGAAGATGACGTAACCTTTAGCGCTGCAGACTGCAATCGCGTTCGAGAACCCAGTAACACGAGATGTGCGGACCGCAGGGATATCCAAAGCGAAGAGTTGGTCCAGATAATAGACCGAAGTTCAGAAATAAATTTGGAGCAGAAATTGCAATTATTTGAAACATTAAATAAGTATTTGCCTAGTTTTACTACACGACCAGGCAAATGCTGCTTATTGAAGTATAAATTCCAGGTGAAGGCAGATCAGCCGTTACGCTCGTATTCTCGACCAGTTCCCTTTGCGTTTAGACCAGTTATTAAAGCACAAATACAAGATATGATCAAGGATGATATTTTCGAATTAAGTCACTCTGACATTTTGAATCCATTGACAATAGTACCTAGAGAAGAAGAAAAAAAACCCCGTGTTTGCGTGGATGCACGAAAAGTAAACCAATTTTCAGCGGATATACGAGGGTCCATTCCTAATAAGGGAAACAATAAGCTCTGGGTTATATGAGTTACAGAATGAGTCAGGGGAGGTCAAAGGACTTTTTCATATTACCCATCTGAAGCCCTACATAGTTTAAGGATAAATTAGATATGAGGTACTATACACTAATGTAAAGTTGGGATTTAAATTATGGAAGAAAATTAACATGGAAATGGGCATATGTATAAGATGAAACTTGTAAACAAAGTGGTTGTAAAGACAACAGTGCAGCATCATAAATGATTTTTCAGTGAAATTTAAAGGGAAAGGAGAATAAGTGAAAGTGCTACAAGAAGAAGACAATGAGTGAAACATCAAAAGGAAAATTAACATTTGCAATCAAGGACAATGATAGACAATATTTACCAGGAAGTATAGGAATATTGTAATTAAAGCTTTGTTATGCTTAACAATAGAAAACTTAAGTTTGACTATGTTATAGAATAATAATCTAAATATAAGTAAATATATGAATGTATGTTAAAATACTGGCACAGCACTACGGGAAATCCATAAAGAAAGGAAATGATATAGTATGAATACATAGTGAAATTTTGAGAAACCCATGTAAAGAAGTGGACAAAGAGAATATAAATTTGTTTAAAATTATACAATTATACGAGCTAGTGAGGAGATATAAAGACTTGTTAGTAATAAATTAAATTGGTTAAAGGTTTCCAGGCAACTAAATAAATTTTTACACATTTATGGTTTGCCCAAATAATGCAAAAATATATTTGGGAGTTTGTAACCGATCACCAGTGGACTTGAATGTGTGAGGTTTTGGAGGGGAGGTGCCTACGTGACAATAGTACTGCATTATTTCGTATGTGCAGTTTTGTAGCTGGAGTGGGGAATGATGTCATGTAGGGTGTGGTTCTGAGAAGGCTCTCAGAGCGACGCCAAGCCAGTAAAAAGACTAACAAAGAGGCACTCCCCGAGAGTGGAGGCACTAGCTAGTTTTTGTCTGTATAGAATCGCCAGTATAGGCGGCACTGTGTCAGTGCTAATACAGCCAATAGTGAGAAATGTACAATTAAAAACGATATATCAGTGTTTGTGACAAGAAAGGAATAATAAGTAAATTAAACCTAGGTGGTGTAGCCAAGGTTTTGTTGCATTGAAGTGTCTTCAGAGATAGACCTGTCATTGACCTGAGAAAAGATCCTTGCATACCATAATACCAAATCCAACCTAATAGCTTCCTAACCCAGATAACAAGAAAAGGGTAAGGTGGACGGAGCGGTAACCAAGAGAAAGCCGAGGCAACTACGAGGAGGAGAAGGGCGGCCGGAGCAACGGGCAACAACGGGCAATAATGACAAGAAGGAGAAGGGATGGCGTTAGTTACTTGTTTGGCTTATTCTTCGACCCTGAAGATAGAGGTGGCACGTTCCTCCGATACATCAGTTGGCTTTCAAAGGACTGCAAGGCAGTGGCGTGCGGTACTATTTTTAGTAAGGGAAGCAGTGATATCTAGTAAACGAACTGATAGCAATCAACTCACCAAAATGTACGTCACTTATTGAGTCAATATGGTCGTTTTGTATTCTGTTCGATAAACCTGTAAATACTGTATTGTTCTCAAGGTGAACTAATTCCTCATAATTACCTCGGTCGATAGAATCCATGCTTTCATCATGACCATGGAGGCCAAGTTGCCACTTTCATAAATGGCAGATGATATCAATCAAGCGTTTCATTATTTCTCTATGTAGTATCGTCAGGCGTTTTTGATTGTCAGGTTGACAGTCAATTCGAGATTTCCCGATCATAACAAGTTGCATTGTTGAAATAATGTGAGTCTGAGAGTTCTCATGTCGTTTCAGTGCTATATAAAGGTTGTTGATATCACCAAACCCAGTCTTGTTCCATACAGTTTTTTCCATGAGAAACAATGAGCATGGCCAACAAAACAATTTTCCTATATTACGGCACCCGGATAGCCACTCTGTTTTACAATACTCTTCCAAATTAAATTTCCTCACACATAATTTGGTTTGTGCTTTAAGTTCTGGCACCTCTCATGTCGGTCGTCCTCTTTCTATAATTATTTTCTTTTCAGAAAAGTCCCTGCTATTAAACCCCCGTTTTAAAAGGCTTTCGATTGCACAGTCGCAGTCGCGTTGTCTGCCAGCATTTGTTTTAGCTGCTGCCTGTGCGTGTAGTCTGATCATGCCCCTGCTCTTGTACCGCAGTAACAGATTTGCTTCCCTTAAACGCAGATAGCTTCTTTCTGATGCGTCAAAATACGATCACAAATACAATCTTACGCCATCTAAATATACACTTACAATATCTTAATAAAACTTAATGTTACCTATAACACCCAACAAGACTGAAATCACACATAAACAGTTAATTTTCACATAACCCTTGAAAGAACACAGGCCTTCGCTTCCATATCACAGGCATTAGCCAGCAAACCGAAAATTGCTTCCCTGCCCACTTCGTGTGCGACGAATTCTTACGAAGATTAATGAAGGAAACTTGGTCCATCCCACCAAGCAAGGGAAGGGAGGAGGAGGATGCATGTGGCCTTGAGCAGGAATGCGTGCTAAATGACAATATTCAAATCCGTTTTATTCAAATTGAATTATTTGTATATGACTTCTTTTCTTTTCGTTTCTTAACTACGGAAGCAATGCCTCCCTTGCTTCCATGCAAGGCACGCCACTGCTGCAAGGCATTATATCCCAGAAGATAGGACTCATAACCACTGCTGTGAGAACATCAATCCTAGAATAGAGTAACCTGTAAATTTCATTTTTGCAGCACTGGAGCTTGTGGGCCCTAGCTATCGTTCGTTTGTGACAGTCATGACCTGTCTGTCCTACTCAGTAGGTCTCATCTTATTGACTGGAGTGACCTACATGGTGCAGGACTGGACTGTCCTCACACTTGTTACTTCTGCTCCCTTTCTTCTATACTTTATATACTGGTGGTGAGTTGAATGACAGTTAAGGACAAAATTGTATCTCCACTACTTAACCCTTTCAGTGCAATGTGGCATTTAAATCCTACATTCAGGCTGTCAGACTAATTTTTCTAGGATTTATGACCTATTTTTTGATTAGTAGTGATGAAAGTGATTAAAACAATCAAAACAAGTTCATCTTCATATAAAACAACTCTTTATCTTTCAATTTGCAAGTTCCATTAGATCATATACAAATCTAGAATTTCATTAGAGCTTAGGAAAGAATCTTGTTCTCTTGACATAAAGTCATAGTAAGACCATGTGTTTGCATCGTGGAAGGAGTTAAATTGTAATGTATCCTCTCTGGGTGTTCTTTTTCATTGGAACTGTTATTCATTTTTATTAATATTCTTATTTTATTTATTTATTTTTTAGATGTAAGAGGTGTAGTACGTCTCTTGAAAGCTGTCCTGTCTAAATGCAAATCTTACATTTATGGCTGTACTTCTGTTGTCGCAAATGAGGTTTTGATAACAAAATAATGGCATGAACACCAGCTCTGGCATAAAGGGATTTCAGTGATAAGAAAAAGATTAAAGTATTTTAAAGTTAAGTATTGGTTTGATTCTTCAGTGTGTAGTTCAGTTGACCATAAATCATCAGTAAATTGAGTACATCGTTCAAAATTTTGGAGGTTTTTAGAAGAAAAATGATATCTGATTCTTAACTCTTGATTGTCAAGACTTCTTGCATCCCAGTGTCACTTCATCGTGTTGTTTTCTGCTGTAGTCTCTCTGATGTTAAGAATGGATCTTGCTGTATGTAAACAGCATTTCTGCATATTACGGAACTGTGATTTTAATCACAAGACAGCTTGTACTTTATAAAATCAGCATTAGCCACTTTGTCAACACACATTTACTTTATCATGATGATACAGAAAGAAGTAACAATGGTTACAATATCTGGGAGCATGGACTAGCTGTGTGTTTTGAGACAGGATGCCAAACAACAATGGAGTCATTGCTATGTTTAGTGAACATGGCTCTGATAATCCAAAAAGGGATTTACACACAATATGTGAAATATTTCATATTATTAAATGGNATCCAAAAAGTGTCATTAAAGCAGATTTAAATATTTTTCTGAAAGAAGAAATTATAAATATCTTTCACTATGACTGCATGTTCTTAAATGTTGAATGAACCATGGTAAAATGTCACATATTAAAAGACATCACTATACAGCATTACTTTAATATAATTGCAGGTTCCTTCCAGAATCTCCGAGATGGTTGCTTGCTAAGGGCCGCTTTGAAGAAGGCTCACAAATCCTTGAAACCTTGGCAAGAATAAATGGAAAAGAGCTACCATCAAGCTTCAAACTCAGGCTCAAGGTACTTAATTTCCAACACAGTTGTTTTAAATATGACTGTAAAATGCGAGCACTTACAGGGTTTGAAATTAATTGCATAATTACATGGTCCCAGATGTAGAAAAATATTATACTCGTATTTGTAGTCACAAGTACAAGTGAAATATGTGGAATATACTTCTTTATGGCAACTCAGTTATATTTGGCAACATTAATTTTAAAGAAATAAATACAATTTGCTACATAGGAAGATGAATTATCATTAAATTGACCCATACTGAGCAGGTTAGTACAGCAGTAATAGTGTGTACATGTTACTGGGAGATACTCAGTGTGAACCTCAGTTTGGACAGCTACTATCCTGACTGAGGTTTATTGTGGTTTTTTCTCAGTCCCTCCAGGCAAATGCTGAGATAATACCTTGATGAGGCCACAACCACTTTCTTCCAAGCCCTTTCCAATTCATTATTCACCACTCATACTAGCATTTGACACTATACACACAGGATACAGACAGTGTGGTACAATAAGCTATGTGGGATTGTCGATGTTCTAAAAGACAACCACGTAAATCTGTAACAATTGTATTTATTAAATTCTATAAATTGAATGTACAGAATAACTGCAAAGCTATGTGGAATGTCAACAGTTGGCTGGCCCTGAAAAGGGCAGTTTGTTCCACCTTGAGTGCGCTGGTAGAATTTTCTCCTTTGTAGTAGACCAAGTCTTTACAGCCGTTCAGCTGCTTTGTCCAGCTGGTAATGTGGTGCTGCATGCGCCTGTAGGAACAGCTGCCTACGGCACCATTGCTGGAGAGTTGTAGCAACTACGTTAGCTGTCTGGTAGCAGAATGCAGTTGCTGGAGAGTTGCAGGGCAGCTGTTTTTGGCGCAGGGAAGAGCTGATGACTAATGACTGAATGTGATCACTGATGATTGCGAGCTTTGGACTTCGCCTTTTATACCATGCTTGATGGGCGGGGCGAAACTTGCACTTGCGATTGTGAGCGCTGATTGGTTAGTGCACGCGATGATGTAAAGGTGGGCTGGACAGTGAGTGCTGTATAAATACAAGTGGTGGCAGCAATGTGCGGCAATGTGATAGTGACTAGGAGTGAGTGCTGTCTGTCAGACCGGCAAAACCGTGTGTTAGTATGTGGGATGTTCCCACAGTTACAAAGAAAAGCAATATGTTGGGCTTTTTTAAAGAAAACACATTTCAGAAGCTGAATCTGCTTCCATTATCAGGCAACTTACTCTGTTGGGCCCTCTAGATTCAGTCACTCTCTATACCCCTTGGAAACAACAGGAGATCTAGTTACGGTTTATACACCATAAATGTCGGAGGTTAAATTAGGGGGTTAAGAAGAGAAACCATCTCCTATAAATTGTAAAATTATGATTCCAAATCAATGACGCCAGTTTAATAAAACCTGAAATCCATGAAACATCGTTACTGTGGGGAGAAAGAGAGCAGCACAGACAAAACCAACCACCAGTTCTGGTAAAATTCCAAGGTCAGCAACCAACAAAATAACTGTACAAACAAAATATTACAGCATATTAATACAGCAATAAAATTCAATCCAAGAGGTGGGCCAGAGTATCAACACATCCCATTGACAATAAGAAAATTGAAATCTATACTGTTCAGTTTCTGCATCCAAAGCAAGTGTAAGTCAACATCATTAGGTGAATGAACTAAACCTGAAGGCTTCTCAAGAATGAGGAATGATAAACTTAACTAGAACAAGCTGTTTTTCAGATGGGCTGGTTCTGACTGTAGTGAAGGCCTGCTCTTCACATTCACTTCCACCTCAGTCCCCAACCCAATCAATAATGTGTGCTTCTGCCACCACAGTTCCTCACCAACTTGGGGTATGTTTGAGTAAGGAGGGATACATAGCTGATCAACATAACCTCTCTGTGCTCCCTGACTGCCCTATTCCAGCTTTCAGGCATCATGTCACTTCATATATATGTTTGTATGTCTTTATGGCTTCACTATTGTGGCTTTCAGGAGTTAGGGGAGATACACAGACAGAAAGATGATCTTGTAAGATTTCTTTTAGTTTTTCAAAATAAAGAAAGTAGGCTAAAAATACTGCACAATACATACTCCATGGATGTCTATGTATTATTGAGCAGTACACATTTTTAGTTTTCTTCCTTTCCTTCAAATAACCTGCAAATATTTTGTCCAGATTCATCCTTTCTCATTTGAGACAGCAATGTTCCAACTAACTTCATGTTTCACATCCTGCTTGAATAAGTTCTGCCAGTATGATAAGGTACTAATGGCTCAGCTGTATGTATTTCTATCTGCCCAACAGATAGCAATGTTCCATCTTAAGTAAATTTCAGGTTTATGCATTATTCGTGTTTAATGAAGCTACAAGACAATTCCTGCTTTTTAAGTACAGTGTTCCTTTTCAGCAACACATGATGCTGCAGCATACCCTCAGTGAGGAGACAAGACTGAAGAAAGGCCCTGGCATGATGGCCTTGTGTTACACTCCAAACATGCGTCTCAAAACAGCGCTTATCACACTCAACTGGTGTGTTGTGTAAAATTATTTAGTACGGTTTTCAAATTAAACATTCCCTTGAAGTCTGAACATGAATTCTATGTGTATACCATACTCCTTAAATTCATAGTCATGAGACTGAAAGGCAGCTTAAAAGAAATAACCACACTGTACTCGATCATGTTCAAAGACATAGAAAAATCACCACTGCATTGGTCATAATCCATCATATTACAGTTTCAGTTATCATGAGTTCTTTATCCAAATTATTATGGTGAGAACACATCCATATGTCATGATGTCAGACAAAATTACTGAATGAATTTTGGTGAAATTTGGAATTAAGGTCTACATGAAAAATTCTCAGAAGAATTTTTTCTTCAAACTGGTGCAATGAACCCCTGCTTTATGTGAAGCTCAAAGTGAACTCAGTTATTTTCTCAAAAATGTCTTATCAAAAAGCATAAATATATATATACAAGTATGTGATGTGACAGGAAATATATAGGCTCTCTGAAGTATACGTGTATGTGTAGTTTTCAGTGTGGTTAATATTTAGTAGCCAGGATAGCTTATATGGGTTGAATTACCAGGAACAAAAGGTTCCCTTTCTGGCAGGGGCAGAGACATTCCTCTACAGCTTCCAGATCAACTGACTCCAACTCAATCTCCTATTTCCTGGGTACTATGGTTCCTTTCCTGGAGTAAAGCAGCCAGGACATGAAGCTAATCACTCCCCTCGATCTAGTTCTGAAATTATAAATGCATGATGCTATAACTTCACTGTTCCATACATCTTCATTCCATGGTGCTTAATTAAACACAGGGACAATTTTGCTTTTACCTTGATATTTAATAAAATGCAGAAGAAAATAATTTGTTTCCATACAATGTGCTGCCTATAGTGCCGATCACATTAATTTTCAGTAAATACATAATTTCATATTAGAAAGACAAATAATTGAGTGAACAATGCTTCTTTTTTCTCTCTTTCATGATGAATACTGTGGGAAATTATTCCAGACCTGAACACATAGTTCAGTGAGTATGAATATGTTTTTAAGTAGGTGATGCAACACCAGCCTAATTTTTTGCATCTGCGGTAAATGGGCAGTAGAGGACCTTCAAGATCAGTGAGTTTGACACTGTACAGTCTCCATACTGGCAGTGTCGTTAAATAGCAAACTTAAAAAAAAATCAGTGTATGCAGACACAAAACATGTGCACTCCATAATTTCACTCTTGTTTTATTTTCCTGTTAATAACACTATGTGTAATTCATTGCAGGTTTTCTAATGAGATGGTGTATGTGGGACTGAGTTACTATGGGCCTGCACTGGGCAGTGACCAGTATGTGAGCTTCCTCCTGTCCTCACTTGTGGAGATCCCAAGCTACCTGTTGTGCTGGGTAGTGATGGATCGCTGGGGTCGACGCTGGCCTCTCTGTGTGTGCATGATCCTGAGTGGAGTCACCTGCACCATCACTGTCTTGCTCTCAGAGGGTTAGCAGTATTTTGGTTAATGAGATTACACAAAATTTACTAAAACTGTTTTAGTATTAGCTTTGTTTCAGCAAAGTTGATTTATTTATGGGTGTCACCCATTTTTGTACATTCCCTGTTCTTATATTCTTTAACTGTCAATCACTCTAGGCTCATGACTTAAAATTATTTTTGTCTATAGGTTTAAAATTTTGAAAGCAAATTCACTAAAAGAATCTAAGTGCATGTTCTATACCTGTGATGTGCACAGAGTAGTTGAGCCATCATGAAACCTCATTTAAGGTTCTAACACAATGATCAGGGATTACAACATACAGACAATAACAATTTCAACATTCGGTTTGAATATCTGGTTCATGATGCCCATTACTGTGACATAAATCACAGCTTTAAATTTTCAAGATGTCTAATATCTAGGATGTATCTGATCTTTTGAAATATCATGAAGTTTGTAAAGGTTTGTGCTTTGTGTTTAGGAACTAATAGTCCATGAAGAATGTTAATAATAACCAAACTCATATAAACCTTGGGAGGTGGATAGTACTTAGGTTGGAGAAATCTTCACAGTGAGGAGCTTCATAGCTTGTACTCTCTTCCAAGTATAATTAGAATAATCAAGTCAAAGAGGATGAGGTGGGCAGGGCATGTAGCACGAAAGGGGGAAACGAGGAATACATATAGAATATTGGTGGGAAAGCCAGAAGGAAAGAGACCACTGGGAAGACCAAGGCGTAGGTGGATGGACAATATTAAAATGGATCTTAGAGAGATAGGATGGGATGTTATGGATTGGATTGATCTGGCTCAGGATAGGTACCAGTGGAGGGCTCTTGTGAACATGGTAATGAAGCTTTGGGTTACATAAAATGCTGGGAAATTCTTGAGTAGCTGCAGAATTGGCGGCTCCTCCAGAAGGGCTCAACTCCATTAGTAAGTAAGTATTACTATTCTTAGCAGGGTGAGACTGTGTCCACTTGGTACTGCAGCCACCACTGGCATATTATACCAGCCCCAGATCATAGATGGTGGTGACTGTGGAGCAATTGGTGCTATGATGATTGGTGGGGGAACCTGAAATACTCAGAGAAAACCTGCCCCAGTGCCACTTCTTTCTACCACAAATCCCACATGACCTGTTCCAGGCTTGAACCTGGGCTGCCACAGTGGGAAGTCAGTGACTAACCACCTGAGTTATGACATGGCCTAAGTGGATAGTAGCTCAGTTCACGAAGAAATTCCCTACCTTCTATGGAACTCTGAAGGTTTGTTGCCATGTTCATGAATGCTTAGTACTGAGCCAACTGAATCCATTCAGTAAACATACTAACTAAATTATGAACTTCATAGAGCTGAGCCCTTCTTGAGAAGCTGCAAGTTATGCAGGTATTCAAGAACTTCCCAGCATTTCATGGCACCTGAAGGTTCATCACCATGTTCACAAGAGCCTGCCACTGGTCCCTATCCTGAGCCAGATCAGTCCAGTCCATACCACCCCATCCAATCTCTCTAGGATCCATGTTAATATTATCTGCCCACCTACATCTTGGTCTTCTTAGTGGTCTGTTTCCTTCTGGCTTTCCCACCAATATCCTATACGCATTCCTCTTCTCCCCCATTCATATTATATGCCCTGCCCATCTCATCCTCCTTGTCTTGATCATTCTAATTATACTTGACAAAGAGTGCAAGTTATGAAGCTCCTCATTATGTAGTTTTCTCCAATCTCCCATCACTTCACCTCTCTTCAGTCAAAATATTCTCCTCAGCACTCTCTTCTCAGACACTCTCAGTCTATGATCTTCCCTTAATGCCAGAGACCAAGTTTGACATCCATACAGAACCACGGGCAAAATTATAGTTTTTTATATTCTACTTTTTATGTTTCTAGATAGCAGATTAGAAGACAAAAGGTTATGGACTGAATGGTTTTAATGTTTTCCTCCCAGCTATGCCTAGGTCTCCCAAGTGATCTCTTTGTTCGAATGTTAATAATACTACATGAAATATTAATTTACAGATGCAGTTACTGAGATACTTGTACTGTTTCTCGCCTCCAAGTTCTTCATCTCAGCATCTTTCCTCATTATTTACCCTTTTGCTGGGGAACTGTATCCCACACAACTGAGAGGTATCGGTATTGGGATGTCTGCATACATTGCTGGCCTTGGCCTCACAGTGATACCGTTTGTTACGTATCTGGTGAGTCTGCCTCTCATATTCAACATCAATTCATAGATAAATGTTAAGTGAAATACAGGATATAATGTCTGACTGTGCAGTGTGTGAGGATGAAGTAAATTAGCAATCTGTGAATTATATACTCGTAATGAGGTAAAAGGTAAAGGTGTCCCTGTGCTAAATTAGTTAAGGATTATACCATGAAGATATATGGGAGAGTGTAGTTATAGCTCCACCATTCTTGACCTCAGCACTAGATAGAAGTGAATTGTTAGCTTAACACCCCAACCACTTTATTTCCAGGGGAAAAGCCTCCCAAAACCCATTGGATAAAAGGCTGGGTAGGCCCCAGAATTGGTCTTGAACCTGTGTAGGAGAAAACAATTTTGCACTGCCAGGAATCGAACTCAAGTCGTCCAGCCCATAGCCCATCAGTGTACCAACTGAGGTATCTCAACTCTACATAATGAGGAACTTCATTTTTAGAAGTCTGCTAGTATTAGTAACATGATGAAATCTAAGTTTTCTGGGCATGTGGCTAGGATTGGGGAGTCAAGGCATGCATACAGAATTGATGGGGAACCTCTTGGCAGATGTCCTCTTGGAAGCTGAAGAAGAACACAGAAGGCTAATGTTAAGTAAGATGATAGGGATGTAGGCTGTGAGGATGAGAGATGAATGAAACTGACTTAGGATCATGTCCAGTGGAAGGCTTTGGTATTAGCAGTTCTGAATCTTCAGGTTGTGTTACCTCAGTGGTCATTAGTTCTGTGCAGCGTGGGGTCTACAAGTATAGTGTGGTTTAATTTGCATGAACAGATTTGTACCTTCAATAAGTGAATGTCAAGATCACTGTCATCATCTTAATGGACTTGGCCATGCCTCATTTGCTCTGTCCTCTCGAAGAGTACCTGTATGTTGGTTCATCCATCTTAACTGTGCATCCCCTGTGTTTCATCATCATTTTGAATTTTATGTTAAAATTGTAGTATGCAAAATAGAAAATAACACATCTGGAAATTTTTTTCTTCACTGCTGTATACCTTTTCCACTCTGAAACTTCAATAAGCACTTCATTATAGTGATATATGTCATTTAAATATGTCACAGGGAAGAGACATTCTGGTGTTGCCATTGGTGATTCTGGGTGTGGTGTCAGTTGTGGGCGGCCTGTCAGGTCTGCGCCTGCCTGAAACTCTACATCATCACTTGCCACAGACCATAGAAGAAGGAGAGGAATTTGGCAAGGATTGGACATTCAATGAATGTCTGCGTTGCATTCCTGTCAGGCATGTTACATGATATTTTCTTCCTATTCATAATTTTATTCCTAGCACATGATCAGAGTCACTAGTGCCATAGTCAGTGTTTATTCAACCCTGCAAGTCATACCCTGTTACAGATGCTTAAGAGCTATTGTAGTCACCAACAGTGACACCATAAAAACCATCCATTGGATGACATTCTGCAGCAGTTCAGTCCAGTTAACATCATCGCTATTGATTTTCCTAAACACCATTTTAATATTATTATCCCACCTCCAGATTGGTACTAAATATAGTGATTATGGAATTTAGCACTCCTGCTTCATATTCACAAGGTCTGAGATTCAATTCTTGATGTGGAGGTCACTTATGCTCCTCAGATTCATTTGTTGTTTTTCTGATTCCCTCAAGCAAATACTGTTGTAATATACTCTGTCTAAAACGTCTTTGAAGATGCATGGTCATCATATAGGGATGTAGTGTATTATATCATCATTAGAAAGTTATTACCAGATTGTCAACATAACATCGTAGTCAAAATTGCAATATCAGACATGTCACCGAAAACACAAGACTTCTCTTCTCTAGGGTTGTCTACTCAAGAAATGACACCCTCAAAGACCACATACTGTCAAATCATGTAGTGTGTTCTGAGGCGGGGGTGGGGGGTTACACAACTTTGTGTGGTGGTCATTTGCAAACTTAGAAGCACAAGAGACTGTCAGGTAAAGAAATTTCAACAGCAAACACAGTGATTCACAGGCCAATTCACCGTGGTAGTCGAAACTGCATACACTTATGAATGGCCTTGTACACATAAAACTCACCTACTCCACTTTCCCTTCTACAGCATTGCACTTTAAAACAACTGATTTCACCACACCCTGAATTTACGTTTCGGTTTCGTTGTATTAACTAATGAATCCCTGGAGACAGTCATATGAAATTTTATATGGAGACAGATCATAAATATACCTAGAAATTATGTATATTATTTCAACTCAACAGAAGAGTAAATGTCTATTCCTTTCAGTAGCATAGGGGATTTACATGTAAACTTCATTACCCCACCAGAAAAATGTTTATTCTCTTTTTCATGCAGTAGTAATATTTATGACTATATGCGGTGTTATATGTGCACTGTTGATTAGTTCTGTCAGCACTGTGTGCAAGAACAGAACATGAAGATCAGTGAGGGTTGCAGAATCAGATATAGTTGGAAACAGTATTCCTCAAATTGAAGTGCATCATTTGATTTTTATTTATACATTTATACACCAGTTTTTCATTCTTTGAGATTCAAGCCACTATACTTTCATTATTTGATACTGCATATTGGGAAGACAGCTTGTATCTTTTACAGTCCAAATTTTCTACATGCTTCAACAAAACTGTAGTCATCTTCAGCAATATAAAGATCTATATAATTCCTTATCGTTTGACTGTTAAACTGTAGATAATGTAGGTTTATCACCCTGTTTAAATTATACTAACTGTAGTTTGTTTCCATGTAGATAGTGGCAGTTTTTCCTTTGTATAGTAATCCTTCAGACAACATGCTGCTGCTGCTGCTGCTACAAGTTAGGGCAGTGTTTTCAACAACAGTTACCTAATCTCATCTAAACAGCTGATGTACAGCATATCATTGACATCTGAACTGATTGCTATTGATCCCAACAAAGTTATGATCTGATTCTTCTCTTCTATATGCCATCCCTCACTTCAGACAAAGATAAACTTTTGTGAATGTGATAATGAGCACCATATCCTGATTGGGGTTCATACCCACATTAAACTATAAAGAACTTCTGCCTTATCAGTACCTCTGCTTCAAAACTGGTTACTTCGCAACTGCCAGTGGAGATAAAGACCTGAAAGTTTGAAGAAGTATAACTGAAAACATCATCTTATGGCCATGCCATAGCTCAGGTGGTTAGCCACCAGCTTCCCACCACAGCGGCCCGTGTTCGAGCATGGGTCAAGTCATGTGGGATTTATGGTGGACAAAGTGACACTGGGGCAGGTTTTCTGCAAGTACTTCTGTTTCCCCTGCCAATTTGTATTCCACTAATTGCTCCACAATCATCGCCTATCATCTGGGGCCGGTACAATAGACCAAACAGTGGCCACAGTACCAAGTGGACTCAAGTCTCACCCAATGACAAAAAAAAACATCTTTTAGTGTAGCTTTGTTCATGAAACTGCTCAATAGTGGATCCTTTGGAGTCTAGTGCATTTGTAATTAAATACTGGTTTGATGATTTATGTGCAGACCTTCTTCTGTGGCTGGATCATATGAGGACCTAAGTGATGACAAATATTCATTGGAGTTGTCACATCAAAAACCTGCAGAGGGCAAACAGAAAACTCAAGATGAGGCCATCCTACTTAGTCAAGCTTCTGCTCATAGGACACCTAAGCTCGTCCGTCAGTCCAGTACAATGGAGTCTCCAGTTGATGTATCGGGTGCTATGAAGATGACATACTGGTTCTAGATACTATTTCATTACATGTGTCTAAACTTGAACCTAGAATAGCTATCAAGCAGTCAGCACCTTCCTGTCACACTCTGAAGTAACTAGAAGATCTAGCAAGCACAACATACAATTTTGCATTGCTGACGGTCATTATATCTACAACAGTGTAGTTGGAAACATGCATGAAAACCACACATCATAACCACTTGATTGGTTAAATGCAGTGCAGTAAGGTACATTCTGACTGAAATCCATGAAATATTCTAGAAAATGAATATGGAACAGAAATCTCTATGCAATGGAAGACAAAGTCATATGTAAATACAATAATATGCATATTCATTATGAATTATATATAACATTTTATTTTAAATCCCAACATCTATCATATATACATAACATTTTAAGATCAAACTTTAATCCATATATTATGCTATATTATATTATATTATATATTATTCAGTTTTTGAAAATAATAAATACCAGTGAGAGACAGATGGCAACTTTGCCCATCTTATGCTTCAGTTGGGAGGAGTCAGCTACAGTGACCCCAACCAAATACATGAAATTCCATATGCATTCCTGACTCAGTCACACAATAATTTTAATTTAAATTCTTTTTACAAAATACTTCTTACTTATCCACAAACTAGGACATGTTTCTTGTAATGTGACTTGCATTCATTCTAAATCACAGTTGAGACACGAAAATATTAAGGCAAACCAATGACATTGGTTGTGTATCCATCACCTCAGTTCAGAATGGGTACAACTACAGCCATCATTTTGCATATAAATACCATTCATTGGGATGAGACTTAAAAATATTGCTTTATCTTAAGATTTTTTTCATACCTGTCTCTTGAATGACTTCCACAAAGGCAACATTTGAAAATAATTGACTCACTTTCACGTACTAACCACTATCGAAACTTCTGTTATCACACTTTCTGTTATGAATTAAAATGTTTTAACACTTTTATTGATGGTTTTGCACACATAGCAAAAGATCTTATTTACTCGTATGTCCTATTTGCACATCCAGGCTAATGCCTGATAAGGCCACCCTGGTTAAAGCCATAGCTACCTAATGGAGCTGTATCCTGTAAGTAGTGTCACATTTTCATGACACTTTGCTTTGCTGAAATGTCACTGATTCATCAACAGGCTATTCATAGTTGATGGAAATGTCAGTATTTGCTTAAAACACAAAACAGACTTCCAAAAGTACATGCAGCTCTGTAAATATCAAATGTCATTAGAGAAATGTGTTCATACATCTATGTATTTGCACTATTCTTATATACCCAAAATTTTTTAAAATGGTGTTATGTGTATACATATTTTAATTTACATATTATTTGCAAGTTTTATGAAGAAAAAATTATACTTAAATTTCAGTTACAGCTGGCCAATAATATGGTCTCTTTCAAAAAAACTGCATCTCTCCAGGATTTAAATGTATATAAACTAATTATGAGAGAGAAACAATTGCTCTGTTGTGTTAAAAATTACCACTATAGCTTTTCTACACCAACACATTAACTGCCATGGGGAAAAACTCATTGATGCTCCATTATCAGTAAATTAACTATTAAATTTCCAAAATGTGTATTCAGTGGGTTAGTATATTGCTTGCCCTGAGCCCCTTTATCTTTAAATTTAAAAAAAAAAATTAACAAATATGACTAATATGCAATCAAACTAACAAGCAACAAAAATATATCATAAATTCTACTTGACTGGTAGACATCATTCAGCTAGAGTACTGGAACAGAATTCTCAGAGTTTAACTAGGTGCATGAAAATTATTTATAAATTCTTCCCCACCAACTTCCCAAAAGTTTACTGTCTTTACTTAAAACAAATGTATTAAGAAATACAATTTGAAGATGCAAAAATATGTAACAATACAAAACTGAATTTCCAGGGAAAAGATTCAAACGGTTCAACTCTATTCCTTACATGTACTTCTCATTATAACCATTCATCATATGTTGAACCAGAATCTCTTGCAATCCAGACTGTGTTTCATGTAATATTTACAGTTACATACTTGTTTTATGTTAACAAGCAGTTTAAACAGTGAACCTTAAACTAAAGAAAATGCAAACTGCTTAAAGATAAACAAAAATAAGAACCTGTCACCTAAACTTATATATCTTTGGAATACATTCTTGTTTACTAAAAGTTACAATACAGCATTCAAGGTTTTTGAATCAGCCATCGTTCAAATTAATGTTAAAACTTCATAGTTTTATTATTTTTTATGTTATCTCACACTGAATGTCTCAGCTAAAAAGCAATCATCAGATGCCAAAACACAAATGTATTAGAATCTACACTGTAATGCAAGGAATGATAAAAATATATGTAAATGGATAAAAGTTTATACAGAATAATTTATATCATATCTAACTTAAACTGTACATAAGTATAAATAGTGTGAATACTCCAAAATACATGTAGGACAGACCGGTGGAAACTTTAAAATTAGATTTAGTTAACATATTTGTGTTATTACACAAAATAAATTCAAAATTCATTTAACACATTCAAGAAAAAGGAAATTCGTATAGCCCCCTAAAGACACTGTACAAATACTTCATACAACAAAGAAAGGAGCTTATACGAACGCCTTAGAAAAATACTGAATTTATAAAATTTGCCAACAAGGTAACCGCCTTAATCCGTCTATTTTCTGATATGAAAAATCCAATATGTAGCATCATCAGTCTATCAGTCAACAATCATTCTATCTAGAAGAAAAATTACTCCTCACCTCTACCCACTACCTAACATTTCCTATCAGTCATCACTTCCTTACAGACTACATTGCCACAAGAATATCCATTCCATTACACCTATACTTCAGTCCTGGTACTCAGAATATGACACCATCCACTCACAGTAAGTGACAATATAACAAAATAATTTATACTCCCATTTCATTCTTCTTCCACACACCAAAGATCCCACAACATCTCTTACATAAAGTTTTCAAATTTGGTTATTTATACAAAACACAATGTCACCACTTTAGCCCACAACTTCAGATCCTTACTGTTAAGTGAATTTCCACCTTTATCACCAAAGTTTATTTGCACTGAAGACCTGCTGACTTCTAATATTCAGTGCCACATATTTCTGCATAGTCTGATAAAGATTCACACCAAAAATTGAAGGACCTATAACATTGAATTATAAATCTGTCTTGGACTAGGTATCTGGAAGTAGAACAAAATATAAGAAAACAGAGGGCCCAGCAGAATTCAGAAACAAAATACTGTATAATACAAGATGGGAACTATTCATTAATATACATACTTATGCAGTTTAGTTGGATCTAACAAAAATTTTTCACTTTGCACTTTCACCCAGTTACATACATTTTTATTGTTCCTTGCATTACAGTGTAGACGTTAATAAATTTGTGTTCTGGCACCTGATGACTGCATTGCAGTCAGAACATGTGTGAGACAAAAACAAAACAAAGAGAAAAAAATTTAACTGTAAAGTTTTAACATAGTTTGTGTGATGGCTAATCCAGAAACCTTCAATGATGGACACAAACAGGATGCAGTCTTATATACATAAAAAAGTCACAATACAATAGTCCTGCCCCGAAGTACAGAGTTCTCTGTTGTGCGTTTCGACTAGTTTCTTACAAAAAATATGTATATTATGACATTTCATTACATTAAAATAGGTACAAAAAGATATTTGTATGTGCTTGTATGTGCAGTGATGTAAGACATTTAAGTTCTTCCATTTTTAAAAATATCTCTCTTTATTAATGGATAATGGAACAATAAAGCACTATAGTTTTATTACACATGCCCTGTTTCTGGACTTTTACATTAAGAAATAAACATTAAATTGTTCTTGTACTTTGCCATACAACTCTTACACTAACAAACTAAACATAGATTTGTCCTTGCTCTTTGTCGTGCAGATAATTCACTCAATAACAACAGTAGAGATTCGCTTGACCCTTTTACCTCCACGGCGATGTCGGTGTCCATAGCGTTGCTTCATTTCGTACTTCCTGCGTTTCACAGTTTTACCATCCTCACCACTATCACCATTACAACTGCCATTACCTACACAATTTGAATTGGCTGAATCGTTAATTTGTCGTTTTCTGGATCGTGTTAATGGTCCTTCCAACCTATCACTGGAATGACTACCAAGAACAGATACTAACATGCAGTCACTATCACATTGCAGGTGTTTTGAGTCTTCTTTCAAAAGGCCAGCATCTGGCTTACTCTGCTGTGATTCATATAGAATGCAGAGAGATGCTGCATCTTTATCTGTAGTGACTGTTTCACCTGCTTCACCACATGCATCACCTGGGACATGATTTATCACTTCCACACTTCCATGGCTTGAAATGTCTTCAAACAAAGGAACCACTTCTTCAGGCCCTGCCACCTTTTTCCGTTTTGGAGAGAAACTAGTGACTGGATGTGCCTCCACAGAAGATCCTCCAGTGAGGTATTTTGGCCCATCAGCAGAGCACCTGCAGGAGCTGCTAGAATCCTCTGATGAAAGGCTGGACAGATATTCACGTACATGTGCATCCCGAAAACTGAAGATTTTTCCACTGTCTTCCTGTGAACTACTAGCGTGTTTATGTTTAAATACTCGGCCACTTACAGATGATGACCCAGAAGTATTCACCTTCAGTGGTGTCTGGATAGAAGAGGTACCTGCAAGTGTCAAGTTCACAGCTTATATATGATCACACTCTCCAATCTTAAATGTATTAAAGAGATTTTTTTTTTGGTTCATCCTTTTATATTCTGTGCAAAAGCAAAATACCTTTGCAGGAGTGCATCAGATATGGTTTAATTTTTTCAAGGTCAAGTTGAACCAACACACAAAAAGAGAAGACACAACCACCACCACCACCACCACCACCACCATTCAGCCTCTTTCGCTACTACGAATAAGTTACTGCCAGGTAGTGTCCAGTATAAACACATTGTAAGCACATGAACACTTATGTTTCTGCTAAGTGACTGGTCCTTTCCATGTTACCCATATGTGTGTAAATTAAATAAATCATAATTTTTACTTTTCACCAGATAATATAAGTGATGAAAGATTAGCTGGGTTGGACATTGAGCATACATTGGAGAGAATTTGTCAGAAAACCTTTAGGTAAGAGATCACTGGTGTGACCAATGAGGGTTGTACCAAACGTAATGAGCAACATCTATTTATGTATGTTTTACTGTCATAACAAGACAGTCCAAAAACTTTATCTGTTTTCTGCAATCTGAAATATGGGTCCAGGGCATTCACACCAGTATTTATTCATAATCCACTGCAACTAAATGACTGCAAATGATCTTAAATCATAGCACAGCCATACAGTAGATGAGAGAGACTTTGGGATATCAGAAAATTGATTGTTGTTTGGCTCTCCAACTGCTGACAAACAAGTGCAGAAGGGTGGGAAATCATACTTGCTTCAATGACATAACTGCCAAAGGCAATGACTTTGTGCTCAAAAACGTGACTAGTGATGAAATCTGGTTCTAACACTTTGATCCCAAAACAACAGCATGGAATGTCATCACATTCCATCCCCAAGTAGTTCTAGCGGGTTTACAGGCACGTCAGCTGCTGAGGCTATTTACACCTTCCAAAGAAGGAACCAAACTGTACCCTTAGCTGGAAGAATTACAACAATTTTCTGGAATTCTGAGGGGTGAATACTGGTTGATTTTCTTGCCCATAAAGGAAACTGTCAGTGTAGTTCACTATGTTCAGATGCTCCACAAATGTGACATGCATTTCATGACAAGAGCCTGAGGAAAAGAAATGTCATTCTTTAACACAATAATGCATGCCCTCACATTGCACACCTGACACCAGGAAAAATTGAGAAGTTTGGCTGGGAAGCACCCGCCCTCCTTCCTCCTTACAGTCTGGATTTGGCTTCTTTGGAAACAACAAGGCAGTCCAGCAAATTGTGTGCACATGGTTGTAAAATACTGGAATGGACTTCTGCTACAGTTACATATTCATGCTCAGGCAGTGCTTGCAGAAAAGCCTGGATTATTCAAGGGATTTTATGGCATAGTGATGGGCTACAGGCTGTATAGGTAGGTACTGATTCCCAACAGGAGCAAGATTTTTCTCTTCACAGCATCCAGATAGGCTCTGGGGCCCACTCAGCCTCCTATCCAGTGGGTACTGGCAGCAATTTCTCCAGGTGTAAAGCAGTTAGCACATGAAGCTGACCACTCACTCCCATCTAGTGCCAAAGGCAAGAATGGTGGAGATACGTACATGTGTGAGTGAGAATGATATGAGTGAGTGAGGTGAGGTGAGTGGAGAGGAGTGGAGTGGAGTGGAGTGGAGTGGGTTGAGTAGAGTCGAGTGAGGTGAGTGGAGTTCGGTGACTTGAGAGAGGTGAAGTGGAGTGGAGTGGAGGTGAGTGAAGTGGAGTGGAGTGGGGTGGGGTGGTGTTGGGTTGGGTTGGGTGAGGTTAGGTGGGTGAGTGAGTGAGTGAGCGAGCGAGCAAGTGAGCAAGAGAGAGAGAGAGGATAATACAAAGCAATGAAATAAGGTGTGTGACTGTTGCCTGGATTAATCTCACTTAGGAATAGTTCCAGTGGCAGTCCCTAGTGGCACATTGATAAAATATAGCTTTGAGGCTTTCATGAAGACAGAATTCTTCACAGTGATGGAACTTTGTGACCTATAAGAGGCACGGGATTTGACTAGCTCAAGATGGACTCTGGTCTATGGTTGATGGTTAATAATGCTTGAATCAGATTATGTAACCTGAAACAGCTCCTTCTGCAAATGGAGAAATCAACCAATAAAGGGAAAAATGTACTTTCCAAAGAACAGGACTAGAAATATGTTGATCACTGAAAGTCATACTGGCAAAGTAAATCCCTCCGGTTTGGATCTCTCAAAGAGACATGACATTATCTCCCTCTTTTCAATTCTTTTTTTTTTTTTTTGGTATGATTAACTTAGCAGTTTTAAAAATATCCTAGCTATGCTACCCTGTTGAAATCTCAAAGGGAAATTTTAAAAAAATCATCAAAAATGTACCGAACTTAAATAACTTTGAAAAGTTCTGGAGAGACAGTTACATTTATACCAAGATATTAAACTTGACAAAACAGCAATATTCATTTTGCAGTGCTGCTATCAAAAAAGTGACAATGTACCTACTCCCTTAGTGGAAAAGCACTATCTAAGGAATTGGGTGAGAGAAAATAAAAGTAATGTAGCGCTCATTTCATTGGTTATGCAATTGAGGATGTGATCAAATGGAAATTCAGGCTGTTGAGATTAAATTCTTGAGAGGTAGGGTAGGAAAAACAATAGCAGCTAAAATTAAAAATGAGAAGGTGAGAAAGGGAAAAATCCAAAATTTATGAACAGATTCTTATGTTTTGACCATACTATGAGAAAGAATGCCACAGAATTCTTCAGAGTGTTGGTATTACTACTGAGGCAGAAAAGGCTACTCAGACAGCCAAGGTATCATTATGTGGATCAAGTGAGATGTAAAGTAGAAAAGAAAAGATTAGAATGAAGTTTAGTACAAATATTTGGAAATTCAAGAGAACAGGCTTGAGCGAAAAGCTTTATGCAACAGTCTATAGTCTCTGGACCTATTTCAATTTGTGTAAATTTGTTTATTCTTAAACAAAATTAAGGTATCCCACCTGAGGAACTAGAGGTAGAAAAACTGCTAGAAGTAGAACAGCTACGTGCATCAGTTGACGACTTCTTCATCCGCCTCCTCTGTGCCAGCTTAGCATTCATAACATCCTGGCCACAATAAAACAATATTCAGTTCATTGCAATTGCACTTCAGAGAAAGAAGCATGGAAGAGATGACAAAACAGAAAGGCCAGTACAAAGCAAGCTCATTCTTGCATCATAACCTCTCTACATCTTCAAACATTTTGATATTTATGAAATACTTTAGTCAGACTATGGGGCTTTTATCCAGTCTGATGAAAATCACTTGATTAAATAATATACACATTTGTTCAGAGCCAAATACAATGATTAGAATGTCCCTGGAAAATACTCATCAGACACACTGACCATCCTACTATCCTTTAAATATGCTTGGGAGAAATACAAGAATACACCCATAACAAAACTAGAAGTTGACTTTGATCAACAGGCCCACACTTCACAGCTTTTGAACTAAATCGTGACATGTACTTCACCTTTGAAAATAAGTGAGATACCAAAGGAAGCAAGATTTTTCAAAAGTGTAAATTAAAAAATTATGGGTTAGTAAAACATGAACTCCAGAACTGAGTATGAAAATGCAACTTGTGGGATCATTCTAGGTTGCAGGATGATTTCAATCTGATCCAGAAAAAAAAACAGCAAGGCATCATGCCTCACACTCCAGTCCACTGGATTTCATGGTTTGGAACAATGAAATAAAACTGACTTTGATCCAAGGTTAAGGTTCCCAAGTGTCCCATTTCTAATAATACATTCCACATTTTGCACACTGGTACCCATGAAAGTTTATTCAAACTAACTTTTATAGTCATGTAAAGTAGCGTATGATTTTCTTAAGCTTCTAAGTAGTCTGTTCAATGACCTTAAGTTGCTTACATGCTAAAAGAAAGAATCCTCTCCACCCACTGACTTGAGTCAAGATATTTAAAAAAGAAAATAAGTTCTATCACAAAAGAATCTCTCTCTCTAATTCTAAGAATCTTGTGATTCCTATAATACCCAGTAAAAAGTATTTTAAAAACCATTACTGTTGGTACTGTGGCGTATTTGTGCTATGCAGGACATCCCCTCCCCAGCTAGTGGTGACGTAACACCTTCGGAGCGTTGCCATTGCGTTGACGCCCACCCCGTAAATCTTCATGGCATAGTTGTTAAATAGTTAAGCAGGGGAACAATTTTAGATTTTTATATTACCGTATTTACACATGTATAGGCCGCAGCACAATTTTCAGACAGAAATTATAGAAAAAATAATTTTCTTGGAATATTATTTCAGGAGTAGAACACCCTGTATTACTAATTATGAATATAATTTTTTTTTAAATGAAGTGTGATTTCGAATATTTCGAATATAAGCCGCAACCCAGTTTTCCTCTTGAATTTTTGGCAAAAAATGTGCGGCCTATACATGCGTAAATACGGTAATTATATTATGCAATGCCTCCCTGGAGAGACTTTCTGGGCTACTGTACTTCCTTAACAGAAAAATTTAAAATATTATGCCACTACACACCACTTCAGTGTTGTACTTTTAACATCCTAAAATGGACAATACCAACATGGCAGTCAAACCAGCCTGTAAGGTGAAGGTAACATTGGTGTCATTTAGTCTAATGCCTTGAAATTATGCATGATATTCTTTGAGAAATACACATCTCTGTTAAGATAATTTTTTGCAGTACATAAAGCAACGAAATTACCTATGATGACACAATAATATTACAGAATACAACTATACAGATTCATGGGTATAGTTTATTCCACTGGTGTAACTAATCATGATACTGAATACAAAGATTGAAATAAAACGTTTGTATAAAGCCAGCAGCTTGTCAATGCAGTGTAGATTAATTTCTTTGACATTCTTTAGGAACAGAGAGAAAATACTGTACATGCCAAAAACACACGAATATCGTGCCTTTTTCATGAGGGAACTACAGGTGGTATGGTATCCATATATATTATAAACAGGGTCATTTTCATTAGAATGTAAAAGTAAAAGTAAAGTAAAGTAAAGCTATCCCTCTAACGCCGTGAAGGCCCATAGGGTTGTGAGACATTGAGGGTCCCACATTATCTAGACAATCAGCTCAAAGATGGTAGTAAGGTTGTCAGCCTTATGCGCCGGCCGCATTTTACTCCCCAGGAAAATTATTTAATTAATTCCTGGTACTCATTTCTGTTAGAGGCTGAGTAAACGACCTTCCAGCTTATAGCGTAGCATCTCAACCACTACGCTACCGCGTGCCCCTTTCATTAGAATGTGGTAACTTAAATGTGTTCATTTGACTGTGTTACCAAATTAGTCAGTTATGGGTACAGTTTACATGCCAATTACATACATTGTACTGTGAAGCATATTGGCAATTTACAAACATATCTTACACACATAACATCAAAATATTGTATGTATTCCAGTTGTAGCATGTAAGGCAACTTGTAATGTAGTGTATACACAGAAATATAGGTGGGATGTTATCTACTTCATGTGTTATTTCAGTTCCATACAAGCCAATGCATTTATTCTCACAAGTATGAATGTACAACAAACTGTGGGCAGAATGTCAGTGGAGCTTGTCAGCTTGCAGTAAATTTTGAATGCAATGTGGGTGAGACTTGTGAGTGTGCACTAAATTATGGAAAGGACTTATGTTCCTAAATTAGCAGTTGGTTCTGAATTGGGGAGGTTAGGTACATTCAAGAAAGCCTCTAACTGTTTGATTCAAATAATGCTAAAGATGATGAGAATGCTGCATTATTCTTTATTATTTTCATAACTCTGTCGCAAGCACTTAAAAGCACTGCCATCTTATATTACATGTACTTGGATGCGAGAGGTTAGATTTTTAGTTATACATAGGGCAGTCAAAAGTTCCCGGAATTCTCCTGCAGATGGAGAAAGAGCGATAAGATATAGCACACACTGTTGTGGTGGGAAGCTCAGCATGTCTGCTTGCAGGCGCAACAGGTCTGAACAGGTTTCAGTGTGCAGTGTCGTTACTGTTCCATTTGAATTAGACTTGAGTGTTGGTCATTCGGCGCAATGTTGCAGTTCGAACAGCGTTCAAACGTCAAGTTCATGTGCAAATTGGGAAAATCTGCTTCAGAGATGCTATCGGCCCTGCAGCAAATTTACAGTGATACTGCACTAAAGAAATCTGCAGTTTATGACTGGTTTTCCCGGTTTAAGAATGGGCAGGATATGTTAGAGGATGACCAGTGCAGCAGGAGACCTTCGACATCCAGAACCAAAGAAACGATTGGAAAAGTGCGACAACTGATTCGATGTGATCGAAGAATGACCATCGCGGAGTTGGAGCAAGAAGATGGTACTGTTACTGGCCATTTCTACGTGCAAGTTTTGCAGAGGTTGCACGATGCTGTTCAGAGGAAGCGATGTGACAAGTGGCGGGGACAGTGGTTTCTGCATCACAATAACGCACTGAGCCACACATCACTTGTTGTGCAGCAATTCCTCACCAAGAAAAACATTCCTGTCATCACTCAACCACCGTACTCTCTGGATCTCACTCTGAGTGACTTTTGGCCATTCCCTACTCTGAAAATGGGCCTCAAGGGGACACGTTTCACAACCACGGAGGACATTAAATCGAATGCTACAGCTGAGCTCCAGAAGATTCCAAAAGAAGCCTTCCACCATTGCTTCCAACGATGGCAGAATCGATGGAGCAAGTGTGTGTGTGCAAGGGTCCTATTTTGAAGGTGATTAGGTAAGCGTTGCCATATGTCCTACCATTAGAGTGCTATACCACCATTCCAGGAACTTTTTGACTGTCCCTCATATATTTAAACCATTTTCATATCTTTCAAGTATCTGTTAGGACTTGCATTTTTACAAATTTTATATATTTTCATAATACTAACATTGTACTGCATGCTTTACCTTTGTTTGTCATTACACAATTATTTATTATTTTTTAACATCACAAGTGTAAATGAATAACAAGAGGTAAGTGAGAATTCCCTTATGCCTTGATCTATTATTGGAAAAAAAGACCATTAAAAATGAAGATACAGATTTATGCTACAGGTGGAAATGTTTGTACATACTTATAACACAACTTTACACATTATACATAGAACCAAGACTACCAAAAAGGAATCACACTACTGACCTGCAGTCTGAATCCTTCCCGATGAGCCTGATGGAAAGCATTAAATGTCTGCTTTACACCTATCTCTGCTGAACGAGCTGAGGATCCAGTAGTCAGGATATCTGGAGTCATAAGCGGTGTTGAAGAGTACAGTTTCACATTATTTCCTTGTAACCATTCGTTGCTGTTGAGATCACTCATTCTCAGTCTCTTCTTCGGATCAACTGTGAGAAGACCTATGAAAGAGATCACTTGTATTAACATCATCATTGCAGTTTGCATAATCTATCACTTCAGAGCTAATTAAAGTTAAGTACACAGTATAAATATTACATCTTAATGGGCAATAACTGGACTCAAACTCAAGACATTTAGAAAAATTGTCCATATTTTGGGAATCTTATGATTTCTTATGTTCCTTCACATTGCAAGATCTAACAAATTCTATCTTTATAATCAGCAGTGTGGTATATACAAATATATATGATTTCTGTCTAAATTGGTTGATTTATTCACGCATCCATTCACCTACATCCATCCATCTGCCCATAGATCTTCTAAACATAAATCTGCTATTCATATAAACTGATAAAGGAAAAAAGAGTATCAGTACTTATGAAAATCAGGTTTCAAATACAAATACAAAACAGAAGTTGATCTCAAAAACCATTTTACGTTAATTTAAACACAAAATTAGAACCATCCTTTGCTACCTGTTAAGGTTAATTCTATCTTAAATAGACTTTAAATAAAAATAAATACATTTGTCATCAAATATCAGTATGTTGCTGTAAAAAATTCCTAATTCTCCTGTCTACTGATATATTTATAAAAATTCTTACCTTTGGTCACATATTTTGCTTCTGCTGAAACGTGATTCCACGCATCAGCATGAAAACTGAATTCTCCCCCTTTGATCCTGGCCATCACAGCTGCTGCACTGTCATCTCTTGATCGAGCATGGAAAGGGGCACGCCCAGATAACATGGTGTACTGTAAACAAAATCAGTACCATGTTGCATATTAATTCTTGGGACTTCTTTCCAATTTGATTCTAAGGCAGTCTAAATGTGACTTTCTTAATCCCTTGTGGCCTACTTTACCTTTGGGACAAACCCTAGCCTTTCACTGTGTACACAAATGAATCTCATTAGTGGTACTCAGTGGGTTAACCATAACACTTTCAATCATATACAGTACTTGAAGCTAAATGTGCACTCAGCAATATACGAACTTCCGACTTTACAAATGTGCTTAATTACTTACTTACTTACTCATGGAGCTGAGCCCTTCTAGAGGAGCCGCCAATTCTGCAGCTACTCAAGAATTTCCCAGCATTTTATGGAACCCAAAGGTTCATTTCTGACACTAGTTAGGGGTGGGTGGCTCTCTTAAAATGCACTTCTTGTTATAGTACTGATAGAAACCCAAAACATGAGTGCTGTTACAGTCATTTGTTATATATGTTATGCTAAAGTCATTCTTTTTTTCCTCTCATCTGTTTAACATATTTTTAATATATCAGGAATACTCTGGATGCACTCACCAAGATCACACCCAGGCTCCACAGATCACAGTTCTCATCATACCCATCAGTACCATTACTGAATGCCTCTTTAAGCACTTCAGGGGCAGCATAATGCAAAGTAAAGCAAGGTGTGTGCATCGGCTCTTTCTCTTGCTTCAGTCCCGCAAATCCAAAATCAACAATCTTGATATCAGCCTGCTCTGAATCATCAGTGAAAAGAAGATTCTGCAAGCATATTAAAAAATCGTTATGCATCAACATTAATGTTACTGTTCTGCTCTGGGAGATATGTTAGCTACAAGAAAGAGTGAACTTCAGTCCACTAGACATACATCATGTTTCACATAAAATTTTAAAATTTTGTGACAGTAAAAGGTTAGATAGTGACCTGCTTGGTTGTGACACTGTGAAGCCATATAAGCGATTTCCAGTGTTCTCGAGGAACCTATTGCTTCCATCATAAGGAGAGATGGAAGTAGGATATTCCTCTAAAAGATGATACATGAATATGCATGTTGCAACCCACAAAAGCATAATTAAAAAACTGTTGTTATATTTTTTCGTTTTCTCTTCACAACAACAAGGAACTTCCAAATATATTATATATTTATTTCATCTTCATCCTTCTGTTACCTACTATCATTTTAATCTGGTTTTACAAATAATGAATGAATATATGTAGAATTAGTTAATTCACTAATAACTAAAACATCATTCCTACATATATTGCTGTTGTGTGGACTTCAAGCCCATGAATAAATGAATTAATGACTGAATGATATTTCTCGAAATAAATGACTACCTCTGTAATTTTTACATTATAAATCATTAGATTCCAGAGAGGACTGCTCCTCAAAGCAGACAACAGCAAATGATTACTAAGCAGAGGTGGAAGAGACTAAGGGCCTACACCTTTAAATATGATGATGGTACTCAACATACCTCAGGCTTGAGATCTCGGTGCACAACCCCACGAGAGTGCATGAAGTTGACAGCTGAGATGAGTTTCCTCATAATCTGGCTTGCCTCACTCTCGGTGAATCTATCCTTTTTCCTAATTCTCTCTAGTAGTTCACCACCATGTAATAGCTCCAAGACAAGGTATGTATGAACCTTGGAGGAAAAAAATAGAATTACCTACTCAAATAAATGTGATGAGTTCTGTCTCCTGGGGTATAATGCTGCAAAGTTCACTGAAAGTCAACTGACATTTCCAAGGAACATGTCACTCCCATCTTTAGGTCAAAGAATAAGCCAAGCTAGAAACCAGCAGGAAGAAGATAGTAAGCTTGGTTGCCTTTCAACAGACTACACAGCGTTATATCCCAAAAGACAGAACTCTTCATAACCACTGCTGTGAGAAACCCAAATCCTTCAAATAACTGTGTATAGATGGACACAAACTTCTGATCAGAAAAACTGAAGGAAAGAGGCCATATGGAGGACCTAGCCCTAATTGGAAATATTAAAGTGCATCTCAAAGAAGCAAGATGGGAGCATAAAGACTGAATTCACTTGGCTTAGGATCAGAGACCAATGGTAGTCTCCTGTGAACATGATAATGAACCTTTGGGTTCCATGAAATTTCTTGAGTAGCTGAATAACTGTTAATTTCTCATAAAGAACTCTGCTCGATGTAGTTAGTTAAGTACTGTGTATTAAGTGGGAATGTGTGACACTCAAATTTTCAAGATCAATTTGATAAAAAATCTTTATTTGAAAGTTGATTTTTCAACCTCAAACTTCATGAATTTTAATTCATCTGCTTTTCCTTTGAGTAGTGGAATGGAATCTATCTAATAAGTCAGAATTTTAATGGTTGGCAATGCTAGTATGAATAAACTTGTCAACAAAATTCCCTTCTCCTGTCCATGGATGAAAAAGGACATCACCTTTGAAATTAATTCTTCTAATACAATAATTTATGGCTATTTTTTACTGAAAACGAATCTGATATCAAACAGATAAGCAGTGCACTTCAGTGCATTGTGAAAAGTGGTTAATGTTATAAATTGTGATTAGAATGAGAGAAAATTGGTTTAGTAGCAGAAAATGTTTGTTCTTGTCTCCACACTCAAAATTGTTCACAATTCTTGTCTCATACTGAAAATTAATTCTGGCATATGCCTAGTATAAAAGAACATTTACTCATACATTCACAATTATGTGACTTCTTATAACTTCAATTAGGAGAAAAGGGAAAATACAAGCCAAGAAAAATTTCCTCAGAATTTAAACTGTAAAACTAGAATCTGTCTACTTATCCTTCACTTACTAAGCATGAACACTTTTAATCTGCTTTGGAAACTCAGGGCTTTGGAGGCATAAAATTCTCCATTCTTTTCTGTCTTCAAATACTATCATATTCATTGGCATCTCCCCAGATAAACATACTGAAAATGATAAAGAGAGAATCTTTCACTGCTGAACATTCAGAATAATACCCAGGCTGTGCATACTCACCTCATCATAATACACTTCATGGAGACTGACAATATTTGGATGGCCCTGGCAGGCTCGAAGTAAATTTATTTCTCTTGTGCAGTCAATCTTGCGAGTCACTATTTTAACTGCAAATTCTTGCCCTGTCTGTCTATTTGTACACTTGCGGCACACTGAGAAACTTCCATCTCCAAGTATGCCTTCTTTGAGGTCGAGTTCATAGTTCTCAAAGAACGGAGATTTCTGTAAAGAGAGAATAAACCCATTAGTCCCGCCAATCAACCCAATCAAAGGAAACTGGTGATTTTTAAAATGCGTTATAGTGGCAACCCCTGAGGATGAAATGGCGGGAACCACGTCATTTGCTAGTTTAACTGATGCTGTTGCAGTAGCTATGGAGCAGTGTGTAACAGTCCAAACCTTTTAATGCTCTTTAATGGATGCTATGTTCCTCTTTAGCCATTTCAATAGAGTGACTGATTTATAAGGGAGACCCATCCATTAGGAAGTTATGACTTTCTTTTCACATTTGGACAGGAACAACTGCCTTGTTTTGTTACCTGCAGCTTGGGTGACCACAAAAGGGACTTGGCCCATTATGAAAAGGCAAGTCTGTTGTTTTCCTAAGATGTAAATGTTGTTTTGCTAATAGGGTAGCTGTTATAAAAGTGTCTTCGAAAGGGTGTAATTAGACCCTAAACTAAGAAATAACCGCTTTCACATGTAGGGTTCCGGGTCAATATCTTTGGATCTCTTTATTCTCAAAGTTAGTAATGTGATTGTCTAGTACTGATGGTATGATGAACTGGCAGTTAAAATCAGCCATTAGAAAACTATTCTTGTCTGGGAGAAAGGCCGTGTGTTCTACAAATCTGTCATCTGTACAGAAAGGAGTACTCTTTTCTGGAAGTAAGATTTATAACCACTTACCACTAAATATTAAAATGCTATCTAAAGATATTAAGCATTTCAAATCGTCATTAAAAACCTACCTTACAGAACATGCATTCTATAGTATTGATGAATATTACCAATTAACTTCCTAATGAATATGGTTCTTTTTATATTTCTTGCCCTTTGTACATTTAGATTAGTTGTAGGAGGTCTTCCCACTGTAAGTTCAATTCATTCATGTTTCATTGTCTTCATTATTATATGGTGTATTTGTTCAAACTGTGTTTTTGTGACACTGTTGTGCAATACTGTGTTTTGCTTTGTGTCTTTGATCAAAATGTGTTTTTGTGACACTGCTGTTATGCAATACTGTGTTTTTACTTTATGTCCTTATTGTGGTCTTTATGAATGTACGTATATATCATTATTTTATGTTTATATTATATTTGTATCTTGACAGGTTCTATATATCCCATAGGTTGGTTTGACCTTGTATGGATTAACAGAATGCAAATAAATGAATGAATGAATGAATGAGTGATGAAGTGATGCTCCCGCAGAATAGAGTGGGCAGAAGCACTTGGCATTTTGAATTCACCAGAGGCAGATGTCATTCGGCTGCGCTCTCCAAGTATATCTAAATTTATAAGCCTGTTTGGTTCGATTAATCTTTGATAATAATAAAAGGGGCACATTACTCAGTACTTGCTAGTAAAGATATAGTGTTTGCTTCTGAAATAAACAATTTGTGATTAAGCAGAAAATAGAGTATTTTATTTCTATCAGTGGACTAGCTTTAAATGTGCAGTCTCCGAGTTGACCCAGTTATTACCATGACACAACCCTGAGAAGAGTCAAAAGTGTTCTACCGAAGCGGGCAAATAAATGAGTCAAGTGTTCTACCGAAGCGGGCAAATAAATAAATAAATAAATATAAAGATAGATAGGGGACGGTCACAAGAAGTGGCGAACAATGGTTATAAGAAGTGACAGCCGAAGAGCGGTTGTACGTGGAAGCACACAATATTGTGTGTTTATTGCTGAAACATTTTTTTTAAGTGGTAACTCAGTTGTTAAAATGCAATGAATATTTCACAAGCATTTTATTATTGCTTGTCATGGAAAGGTTCCTTTACACAATACCATGTAGCGATGGATAGAAAACTTCAGAATGAGTGCTTTTGCATTGAAAAAGAAACCGCCAGGCAATGTACATACAGGGCAATTGCCACAGAACACTGAGGCTGTGAGGCAATCATTCATAAAGAGTCATAGGCATTCAGCCAGGAGACATTCTGTTGCTCTAGAAATATCCAATCACAGCATGAAAAGAACTTTACACAAGGATCTAAATTTCCGTCCATACAAAATGGTGGTGATGCAGGAGTTAAGTGATCATGACATGGCAAATTGTAGGACGGTATGTGAGCATGTAACTGGAAGTTTGTCCAACAATATCATTAATCTTATGACAGATGAAGCACACTTCCACTTATCTGGGTGTGTCAACAAACAGAATTTTCGTTGTAGGGCAAAGAAAAATCCACAGCAGCTCCATCAACAACCTCTTTACAGTGCATGTGTGACTGCTTAGTGTTGAGTGGCAAACTTTAAGAGTCACAGGCCATTATTTCTTTGAAGGTGAAGATGGGCATGCAGTTACAGTCACATCTGCTCATTATGTTGAAATGTTATGGACTTTCTTCACACCAGAACTGAGTTGTTGTGGAATTGAGCTCTCAGCCATATGGTTCCAGCAAGGTGCTGCAACTGTCCACACAGTGAGATCATCCACGGAGGTCACTGTGTACACCACTAAAGCACAGACTATCAATGAATTCAAGGTCACAATTCAGAAGAAAATTTCAGAGATACCAGAAAACATGGTGAGGGGAGCATTAGGACACCAGTGAGCAATGTTGGAACAATCTATATGTAATGATGGGCAACATCTTAGTGATGTGCTGTTGAAAACAAAATTAACAGGGATGTAAAGAAATGTGTGTTGAATAAAGTGGCATTCAATGTTCATTCATTGTGTAACAATAAATTAAAAATTAAAATGAAATTTCTCTGCTATATATACTTTTGAAAATTGTAATGTTCCTTTGCCACACCTGTATAACACAAGATAAAATGTATGTGGCTATGTTATAGTATCAATCATGTTATGCATGAAATCTACAAAGAAAAGAGCAACGCCAATAGGAGCCTGAATATCTATAAATTATGTACTGCAATTTGTAAATATTCAAATACTCTCTACACTCTCACTCATAGAGGGATTTAGTTTAAATGTTACAGCTAGAAATACAAGAATACTAAAGCAGTCCCTTCCAGCCATATTTTATCCAGTAAATAAAGTTCCTAACTCTTACATGTTATACCTGATGGTTTCTATTACATTATTAATACTGGCATCCTTTGAAATTTTTGAGAATTACTTAATCAGCATGTGAGGGTCATGTTTATTTCCACTTGGTCTTCAATGACAGCATCATATGACCATCCAGTGTAACATGCTAATTTAATCAATAAATGACTGATTCCACCTACATGTTTCAGCCATTCAGCCATCCTAAGAGGTGTTCACCAAATTCTAAAAGGAATTAAAAGGGCTGATAGTTCACTATCTGTTACATTACAAACTTTAAAAAATAAACTAAAATTCTACATTTAACAATCTAAGTCATATGTTACTGAATTTCAATAATTTGATACAGGATGTAAAATTGTGGTATAATTCCTTAAAATTAGTAATATAACAGACAGTAAACTGCAAAACTTTCAATTCCTTTTAGAATTTTGTGAATATTCACAAGGATACCTGAACAACTGAAGTATGAAGGGTGAAATCAATCATTTGGCAACTGTGGCATAGAGTGGCTGCACCTTTTTTGTAAGTAACAATCATTGGGAGAAATGTAGAAGTTTAAGAATGAGACAAAGCATGCACCAGTTTCTGTTATTACTTGTCAGAATAACATGGTATGGGTTCACATGACAAACTGACACATGTTTAAGTGTGTATACCACATATTAGTTATAAAAAGGTTGCATCAGAATCTATGTAATTATGGAGCTGTTCAATAATACTGCATGATAATATATTTGTATTCCAAATTTATTGTTGTGCATTCTTCTGAAACTGCATCCTAATGTCTAATTATTGCCTTTCCCCTGATAATCCCTCAGTACATATTCAAAATATATTATTTCTTAAAATTTAATGGACACATATCATCACTTACCCCAAATTTGCAAGTTAAAAGATTTTCTGAGTTCAGGCAACTATCTGCAGTATGCTTCAGGAGCTCATCACTCACTACATTTTCACTAAAAAGGATCGATGGTGACACATATGAATACCCCTGCAAATACAAACAAAGTGTGCTGAATGACATACATCATAAATAAATATGCAAATTCTAATATACTGAATCTCCATTACTATTATTTTTACAGCATTAAGAATAACAATTCTAATAAGGAAACAAACACAATGCTGAACACTTGTATGTACCTTAATTCATACTTCATAGGGCTACAATTTGACTCATAAAATATAAGACATATGTCTCTCAGATATAAGATAGTGAAAGTTCAGCACATGCTACATAAAAGCCCATTATTATGCCTGATCCTGGGTTAGTTCAATCCAATCTACATTACCAACATCAATTTATTTAAGATCCATTTTAATATCATACTTGCATCTTCAACTCTGCCTAGCAAATAGCCTCTTACAAAGATGATTCCACAAAATTCTGTATATGTTCCTTCTTCTTGCATTTGAGCTAATGTCCATCCCATTACAACCTAACTATATTATGAGGAGACAATAACTACAAAATAAATTCTTATTATGTGACTTCTTTTATTCCTTGCTCAGTTCATCCCTATCTAACCAAATTATTTTCAACGGCCAGCTTGTCTTCTATTCTTGGGGTATGAGATCATGCCTCATAGCCATACACAACAATGGAAAAGAAAACTTTTTTTTTTGTGCTTTGGAGAGCAAATGAGAATTCTTTTAGTAACTATCAGCAAACACATCTTGAAATAATTTTTTCCTCATTTCAGTCATGAACCTCATTTACCTTTCTTCAAAGTACTTAAATTCTGAAGAAAGAACAAATCATCACACATGTGGACATCTTAAAGAATTGTGAAGTCAACTCTGTATTATTCCTACTGCTTCCAGTCTGCAATCCATGGCCAAGGGTCTCTGTCTCCTTCCACCCTGCCCCTTGTTAGCCTCCTTTCAATTTAACATAATATAAACTGTGATTTTTCTCTTTTGCTCTAATCTTATATTACAGAGTTCACTCTGACAGCCACAGACCAACACCAATTTTCTCTCTTGACACCACAATTAAGTAAAATATTTTAGTAAATAATTTAAATTAATTCTTTCTCCTGACTACAGTATAATCATTACCAGACTAATTATATTAATACTTCACATAACTATGCCTTGTGTAATTAACATAGAACTACTTTTCTTTATTTATAATATATGTTTTACAAGATAACCTCTTTCACTTTTCTTTTACTATTATAGTCTGCAATTTGGCATTACTATTATTAGTTTATTAATACCCAATTTCTTCCTCGTGCATACTTCAAACAGACTATTTAACCACATTACATGCACACTGACATAACTGCAAAGACAACGGCTAAGTGCACAATTATTACTAGTAGCTAAGCCCATAAGACTATCACAAGAGTATTCATTATTGTAACATAATAACACTTCCAAGACAGCAGTCCCTGTAGTTTTCCAATACCTGTTCTAAAAGCTGGGAAAGCTTCTGATGAAAGCTGTCCATAAGCATTACATGTAAAGTGAGACAAACAATCTTTTCTCACCCTGAATATCTTGTCAAAGTTTGGAGGTACAACATCAGGTGAGTCAGCAGGAATCATCCTGGTGAATTCTTCAGAAAAGTTGCTCACATCCAACTCATTTGCTAACCTGGGTGTAAACGGTGCTGGAACTGCTTTCTTTTCCAGATCAGTCCAGTTCATGCCCTACAAGGTAAGATACAGAGTTAATTATAAATATCATCATCATCATCATCATCACTGGCACGACAGCCCTTTGTGAGCCCTGGCCTTCCTCAGGATTGCTCGCCATTCTTCTCTATTCGATGCTACATTCCTCCAGTTCTTTACACCCAAAATTCTTATGTCCTGCCAATTATAAATATGCAACATAATATTCTCAAGAAATTAATATCTGTTGAGGGTAAACTATGAATATTTCACTCAGTATTATTAGTTCCCTGGACTTTGTCCAATGCCTCAAATTCTAACAAGGAAACAACATATTGGGAGCTGGATCTGCTCCCATCCTCAGTTGGATCTATTAGGAAGAGCTAATCTCAATCACTGAATCTGGATCCAACTGAGTAGGTACAATTCACCAAGGGACTGGAGCAGATTCGGCTCCTGAAATGTCATGTTCTTACTCTTAGAATATCAATGGAAGGTCCAGGAAACTAGCAATACAAGGTGTAACACGTCATCTTCAAGAACAGTTCAGAATATATCAGCTTAAAGACAAATCTAAAAAGGAAAAACTATAAAGATTTTCCAAATAAAGCTCACAGGATGGAAACAAGATTTATGCCTGTTCCATTAGCTACTAAGATAATTACATTTGTTCACAGGGACCTTTGCACAAAAGAGAAAATGAGTAAGGACAGCTGAGCACAGCCAAATTTCAGAGCAAGTTCCTATAAAATGCAGGGTAAATATTCATACAAACCTTCTGAAATTCTGGCATGCCAATATAGTACGTACCATCTTCCTACAGCTGCACTTGCATATCAAAAATGTAGCAAATTAGCTTGGTACCAGTAACATATCAACATTATGCAAATATGTGGAATTCTGTGATAATAATAAGTTTCTTCTGTTTAAATTCTAAATCATGTATTATTGATTTACTACAAGTTTAGATAATGAAGTCCTTGAGGAATACAATGCGGAGGCTATAGTGTGTAAGAATATTAACAGTTATCTTTATTTTCTTAGTACATATTACCATGTACAAGACACAATTCAAAATACATTTTTAAAAGATAACAAACATGTGATGGGTGGGAACTTACTTTGAAGAATGGATGCCTTTTAAGTTCCTCAGAATCCTCTTCTCCTCCTCCTAAACGCTTTCGTGGATCCTTCACTAACAGTTTTAAGATGAAATCTGTCACATCAGCAGACAAATCATCTGGGATGGGAGGATTTGTCATTAGTATTCGGCTGAAAAGGAGAATTTTTCTCTTAATTTTACCATTACTGTCCTTTCATAATTATTGTTTATAAAAGTATCCCAATTTCAAGCAGTATAAAAATTCACAATTCTATGCATACTGGTACACTTCCAACCTGATTTTACCCTGCATTCACAGAGTGATATAACAGATTTCAGTAAAAGTACTAATTATTATTGTTGCTGTTGTTTGTTTTGAGAACAGGGTGTTGAGGAGAATATTTGGACCAAAGAGAGATGAAGTCACAGGAGGTTGGAGAAAACTGCATAATGAGGAGCTTCATAACTTGTACTCTTATCCACGTATAATTAGAACGATCAAGTCAAGGAGGATGAGGTGGGCAGGTCAGGGTAGCACGAATGGGGGAGACGAGGAATGCGTATAGGATATTGGTGGGAAGCCAGGAGGAAAGAGACCACAGGGAAGACCAAGCCATAGGTGGGTGAACAATATTAGAATGGATCTTAGAGAGATAGGATGGGATGGTATGGATTGGATAGATCTGGCTCAGGATAGGGACCAGTGGAGGGCTCTTGTGAACACGGTGATGAACTTTCGGGTTCCATAAAATGCTGGGAAATTCTTGAGTAGCTGCAAAATTGGTGGCTCCTCAAGAAGGGCTCAGCTCCATGAGTGAGTGAGTGAGTGAGTGAGTGAGTGAGTGAGTGAGTTGTTTATTTATTTATTTATTTAATACATTATCAGTAACTTTGATTATACAGTATCAAATAGTAGACTGATAATGAATGAATAATGAATTACAAAAAATGTGAACAGGAGCATGTCATGGGGTAATTTAAGGTACTGTTCCAGCATTTACCTGGAGGATCACAAACAACCTCACTCATAACAGTCAATGTCTCAACTGTGATGTGAGCTGGGCACCTCCCACAGTCAGATACGAACTTTATATTGATACTGGCATGGGAGGAAGGGGGACAGCTTTAGGGGAAAAATAATGTATATTAAATAACCTAACAAGAGATACTGACTGTAAAATTTTGGGAAATGACTAAGAGAAGATAACAGGGACACTGTCTTATATCCTGCTACTTGGAATGTGTGAAGTTTGTTCAGGACAGACTCATTAAAACGATTAAAATCGGAACTAGAGACATATATTATTTCTACTGCAGCCAGTCATAAAATTTGATTGAAAGGTGAAGGAACAATGGATACAGGGCATTTTACTATGATTTATAGTGGAAGTATACAGAATAATACATTTGGGTCAGGATTCTTGGTTAATAACAAATTATAATCCTGAGGTTAACTTTATTCATTCTGGTCCCTCACACTAGTAAACTATTATAGAATAACTGATAACACCATCCAGTGTTGAGCCTATGTCTTCCAAAGATGGTCACAGCTGAACGAAACATGTAAAGGCAGTAAATATCTACAAATTGAATCAAAATGGACGGTGTTATCAATTATTCTATAATAATCCTGAGGTGATTTTCTATGAACCATTGAATGTCAGTCTGTGTGTTTATCAACAATGAGGCCAGCAGCTTAAAGAGAAGGTCAGTATGATCTGACGGACTCTTCATGGGTATATACTATATATATATATATGGGGTTCAATTTTTGTTCCACAGATGGCGTTAACAGTAGGTGGGTATTCTAAAATATGAAAAGCTTCGATTTTCCTCTGCATTGGTATTGCGCTTATTTTCCACTCCCTCTTCTATCTTACTTTCAAGACCTTACATACTTTTCCAAAATTTTCACTGCAAATTTTCCTGTCATCTCTTACTAACAAAACCTGATCTCAGGTATATGTATATAATTGTAGTTACACTGATACAGGTTGTCCAGTGATTGAGGTAGCTCCTTCTGAAAGATCCAACAAAGTAGATGCTTCTAATGGTTTCACCTGAAGACGAAAACACATCCACTTTCCAAAACATTGTATTCTTTAGAATAGTTGAGGATAGACAAAACCCCAAAACTCAGTAATCATGAATATTATGGTTGTTACAAAGGAAGGCGTTGTGAACAAATTACTAGAGTATTCATACTCAAATCCACATCTCCCCTCCCACCAAAAGTTGATAGGCATCTTTCCTGGCAGGATTGAAATAATATGTTCTACGTTAGAAAGAGTTTCTACTGCAGGAAATTTTATTTCAAATCAAGGGGGCAACTTTAGTAAGTTACACATCTATTATAGCAAATGATGAAAAACTCCTTCCATTAGCAACATCATTAATGTGAACAAGACATCTGAATCTTCTAGTACGCGCTGGTGTGGGCACCTCCATTATACTGTGGGGCTTTGAGTCGTTACTTCAATGACAACCCACTTCTTCGGAACAGTTTGTAGGTCCTGAAAAGGACCGTTGGTTGCTGAGATGCTTGACTGGTGAGGTAGCGCGGCGCATGCTGGTAGGAGGGGATGTTGGTTGCGGTGTATGGACTGGCCATAGTGCGGCTGTTGCTTGATCACAGTGCGGCAGATGATGGAGGTTGCTTGATCGCAGTGTGGCAGCTGCTGGTTGAAGTCTGGTTGTCGAGCGCAGTCGCTGGAGTGGAGAGGCAGTAGCTACGCCAGTTGCCCAGTGTGTCGGGCATGACTACCAGTGAATCAAGGCGGCCAAGTTTCCCAGTGAGTTAGGTGTGACCGCCGGACAGCCAGGGCAGTCCTGCCTGGCGCAGTGAAGTGCCTATGCCTCTGAAGACCGAGCACCGGTGACGAAGTGTGCTGTTTGTAGAGTGCTTGAAGACTGCTGATCGTAGACTGATTACTTGCGAGCTTGTGCTCCGCCTTTTATACAATGCGTGATGGCGGAGCGAAAATTTGCTGAGCGCTGGTTGGCTAGCGTGCGTAATGATGTGGATGCGGGCTAGCAGCAAGCGCTGTATAAATACGAACGTTGGATGCAATTTGACTGGTTAGCGCACATGCTGGTGCTGTGATAATATGTGGGATGTTCCCACAATACTCATAACCCAATCTCAGAAAATACTTCAGAGGAGTTATTGACAATTCAAAACCTAAGAGCTAGCCCCACACTACTGGAAAGTTGTGACTTTAGGCACCTATCATAGGAATGATAGCCCATGGTTTCCCTCTACACTGTGAAAATATATAGTCTATATAATCATCCTGTCTTTTTTTTATTTAAAACAACGTTGGAGACTGCATTCTATCTCCATTGTTTAAAAAAAGGATGAAATGTCCAAATAC